>NW_020867674.1:0-50339 GCF_003369695.1 Bos indicus x Bos taurus
ACATACACAAATGTCATTTTTTCTATATTATGATCTTTTACTTTTATCTAGTTTGTTTCACTTTTTCTATTTCATATTCAGTGCTCCCATTTCAGTTAGTTTATTGCTTTTCCCAATTTCTCACTTTCTTCTTTTGTTTGATGGTCTTTCTCAAGCCTTTATCAAGTGTAGTAGAAAAGCTTTTGCATGCATATATGTAAATAGTATGTATAGGTATATATATATACATTTTTTTAGAAAACTTAAGAATTTTTGCCTAACTAAAATTTTTGACATTTTTATTCCACTTGTTGACTTAGAATGAATAGAATGCTACATCTCTAGTTTAAAAAAAAGATATGCAACAAGCAAAAAAGGTTTAGGTGGCTCAGATGGTAAAGAATCTGCCTGCAATGTAGGAGACCCAGGTTCGATCCCTGGGTTGGAAAGATTCCCTGGAGAAGGGAATGGCAACCCATTCCAGTATTCTTGCCTGAGAATCCAATGGACAGAGGAGCCTGGCAGGCTACAGTCTAGGGGGCGCAAGAGTGGGACAGGACTTAGCGAATAACACATTCCCAGGGAACTATAATCAATAACTGTAAATAACGCTATAATAGAACATAATCTGGAAAAATATATATGTGTATATGTATAAGGAATCACCTTGCTGTGTACCTGAAACGTTGTAAGTCAGCTAAAGTTCAATAAATATATAGATATATCTATAATATATATTAAGAAAAAAAACCAAATGTAGTCTTTTTTTAAAAATAAGTTTCACTGTGGGTTTTTCCCTCAAAATGGGATGTTCAATGCAAGCCATTCTATAACTGTCATCATTATACAACTTGATATCATCTCATACTTCTTCTCCAAAGGGATGTGATGAATACTTACATTCTTCCCTTCAACCTCATCTTCTTAACATCTGTGTTATCATTCTGTTGTTTAGAAAACATATTTTGTATGAATGAAAAACTTTAAAGTTTATTAAGGCTAATTTTCTGATCTAATATAAGGTCTGTCCTGGAGAATGTTCCATGTTCATTTGAGAAGAATGTGTATTCTGCTGCTGAGTAAAGTCCTTTATAGATGTCTGTTAGATCTAACTAATTAATAGCGTTGTTCAAGTCTTCTACTCTCTGGTTGCTCTTCTGCCCAGCTGTTCTATTCATTTGTGAAAGTGGGTTGTTGAAGATTCCAATTATTATTGTTGAATTATGTACTTTGCCTTTAAATTGTGTCAGTTTTTCTTTCATGGATTTTGGCACTCTCTTGTTAGGTGCATTTATATTCATAATTGTTTTGTCTTTTCTATGAATTGGCCCTTTAATCATTATTAATGTTATCTATTTTTCTATCCTTTAACTTTTAACCTATTTTGAATCTAAGGGGTGTCACTTGTAGACAGCATGTCATTGGGTTATTGCTTTTTAATTCTATTCTACAAATACCTAACTTTTCATTGGAAGATTTAGTACATTTATATTAAATATAATTAATGATAGGGTAGGATTTATGTTTACCATTTTGTTCTTTTTGTAAACTATTTTTTATTGGAGTATAGTTGCTTTACAATGTTGCATTAGTTTCTGCTTTTCAGCAAAGTGAATCAGTTATACGTATACATGTGTCCCCTCTTTTTTAGGTTTCCTTCCCATTTATGTCACCACAGAGCTGTGAGTAGAGTTCCCTTTGCTATACAGTATATGTTACTGTGTTATACATTAGTTATCTATTTTATACATAATAGTGGATATATGTCAGTCCCAATCTCCCAATTCATTCTACCCTCCTTCTGCCTTGGTATCCATAAGTTTGTCTCTATTTCTGCTTTGCAAATAAGTTCATCAGTATCATTTATTTTGCATTCCACATATAAGTGATTTAATACAATATGTGTTTTTGTCTTTGTAACTTACTTCACTCTGTATGACAGTCTCTAATTCTATCCATGTGTCTGCAAATGGCACTATTTAATTCCTTTTTATGGCTGAGTAATATTCCATTATATATATGCACCACTTCTTCTTTATCCATTCCTCTGTTGATGGACATTTAAGTTGCTTCCATGTCCTGGCTATTGTAAACAGTGCTGCAATGAACACTGAGGTGCATGTATCTTTTTGAATTATGGTTTTCTCTGGGTAGATGCCCAGGAGTGAGATTGCTGGGTCCTATGGTAGTTCTACTTTAGTTTTTTGAGGAAACTCTATATTGTTCTGCATAGTAGCTGCACCAATTTTTCCTTATATTTTATGTGTTTTGTTCTTTATCCATTTATTTCTTTTTTGGTAAGCAGATATTTTTATTATACAATGTAATTACCTTATTGTCAATTTTACTAGACTTTTCATTAGCTTTTTAAAAAATGTTGTGGAGTATTTTAAAAATAGTTTATTGGTGTATAGTTGATTTACAATGTTAGTTTCAGGTGTATAGCAAAGTGAATCAGTTATACATATATCCACTTTTTTTTTAGATTCTTTTCCCATATAGGCCATTTAGAGTATTAAATAGAGTTCCCTGTGCTATATAGGAGGTCCTTATTAGTTATCTATTTTAGGCACGGTACTGTGTACATGGCATCTGGTCCCATCACTTCATGGGAAATAGATGGGGAAACAGTGGAAACAGTGTCAGACTTTATCTTTTTGGGCTCCAAAATCACTGCAGATGGTGACTGCAGCCATGACATTAAATGACGCTTACTCCTTGGAAGAAAAGTTATGACCAACCTAAACAGCATATTGAAAAGCAGAGACATTACTTTGCCAACAAAGGTCCGTCTTGTTAAGGCTATGGTTTTTTCCAGCGGTCAGGTATGGATGTGAGAGTTGGACCATAAAGAAAGCTGAGCGCTGAATAATTGACACTTTTGAACTGTGGTGTTGGAGAAGACTCTTGAGAGTCCCTTGGACTGCAAGGAGATCCAACCAGTCCATTCTGAAGGAGATCAGCCCTGGGACTTCTTTGGAAGGAATGATGCTAAAGCTGAAACTCCAGTACTTTGGCCACCTCATGCGAAGAGTTGACTCATTGGAAAAGACTCTGATGCTGGGAGGGATTGGGGGCAGGAGGAGAAGGGGACGACAGAGGATGAGATGGCTGGATGGCATCACCGACTCGATGGATGTGAGTCTGGGTGAACTCCGGGAGTTGGTGATGGACAGGGAGGCCTGGCGTGCTGTGATTCATGGGGTCGCAAAGAGTCGGACACAACTGAGCGACTGAACTGAATTGAACTGTGTACATGTCAATCCAATCTCCCAATTTATCCCTTCCTTCTTATCTTTCTGTTATTTTCTTAATGGTTGCCTTAGGTATCATAATTAATATTTTAGCTAAAGCATTCTAAGATGGAGTAATACCAACATAATTTCAATGGCAAACAAAAGCTTTGTAACTACTAGCATTTTCTCTTTTCTTAAGGGTACTATTGTCTTATAAATTATATCTGTACATATTAGAAACTCATCAATGCAGTTTCATGATTACTTTTTCCTATAGGAAATCATATGAGAAAACGAATCATATGAGAATCACTGAATCATATGAGAAAACAAAAATCTCCATATCCTCTGTCTTTAAATTACTTATCCAGTTACATTTCTTGGTGCTTCTTATCTCTTCATGCAAATTCGGGTTATTTTCTAGGATCCTTTCTTTTCATCTTGAAAGATTCCCTTTCATATTTCTTGTGGGACAGGTCTACTAGTGAATCTCTAAGTATTTGTTTATCTCTGAAAGTCCTACTTCTTCTTCAGTTTTGAAGGATAGCTTTTCTAGATATAGATTCCTTAATTCACAGTCTTTTTCTTTCAATACATCATTACACTACCTCTGAGTCTTCCTGGATCTTGCTGAGAAGGAAGTATCTCTTATAGGTGATGAGTTGCCTTTTTCTTGTTGCTTTCAAGATCTTCTCTTGGTCTTGGGCTTTGAAAGTTTGATTATACCATGTCCAGCTGTGTCTTTCTCAGAATGTATCCTACTTGGATGCTACTGAATTTCTTGAGTGTATATATTAATATTTTCAACTATTTTAGTAAGTTTAGTGATAATTTCTTCATATATTCTTTCTGCCCATTCCTCTATCTCCTTTATTTCTGAGGCTACCATTATGTGTATGTTGATATGCTTGATTCTTGTCCCATAGATCTGACTCTGTTCTGTTTTCTTCACTTGTTTTACCTTTTCTGTTCCTCAATTTGTATAATGTTAGTAGACCTACCCTAAATCTGCTATTGACCTCCAATGGGAAGTTTTTCATTTCAATTATTGTACTTTCAATTTCAGAATTTCTATTTTCTTCTTATTCTTTTTTAAAAAAATATATTCTTGTTGATATTCTATATTTGGTGAGATACATTTCTCAAATTTAACTTTCATTACGTAGACATACTTTCCTGTACTTATTTGAATATATTTATAACAGTTGATTTAAAGTCTTTATTTGGTAAGTTCAATGTCTAGGCTTCATCAAGAATGGTTTATATGACTGTTTTTTTTTCCCTGTTTTCATGAGTCATTCTTAGTTGGTTCTTTTCACGTTTTATATAGTTCTATTGTTTTGATTGTTATTTTTTCAAGTTAGATATTTAAAATAATACATTGTGGGACTTTTCTGGTGGTCCAGTGGTACACCTCCCAGTGCAAAGTACATGGGTTTGATCCCTGGTCAACGAAGACTACACACCCTGCAGGGCAACTGAAGCCACGTGCAGCAACTGCCAGAGCCCACCAAGCTGCAACTACTGAGCCCATGTGACATAGATACTGAAGCCTGAACACCCTAGAGCATGTGTTATGCAACAAAACGAATCCATTGCAATGAGAAGCTCATGAGCTGCATTTGCCACAGCTAGAGAAAGCCTGTGAGCAGCAATGAAGACTCAGCATAGCCAAAAATAAAAATAGATAATAATAAATTTAAAAAACATTGTGGAAACTCCATCAAAAAATGGGCCAAAGAACTAAACAGACATTTCTCCAAAGAAGACATACAGATGGCTAACAAACACATGAAAAGATGCTCAACATCTCTCATTATCAGAAAAGTGCAAATCAAAACCACAATGAGGTACCATCTCATGCCAGTCAGAATGGCTGCCATCAAAAGGTCTACAAACAATAAATGCTGGAGAGGGTATGGAGAAAAGGGGATACTCTTGCATTGTTGGTGGGAATGCAAACTAGTACAGCCACTATGGAGAAGAGTGTGGAAATTCCTTAAAAAACTGGAAATAGAACTGCCATATGACCCAGCAATCCCACTGCTGGGCATATACACTGAGGAAACCAGAGTTGAAAGAGACACGTGTACCCCAATGTTCATTGCAGCATTGTTTACAATAGCTAGGAATGGAAGCAACCTAGATGTCCATCAGCAGATGAATGGATAAGAACGTTGTGGTTTATATACATAATACACAGCTATTAAAAAGAACACATTTGAGTCAGTTTTAATGAGGTGGATGAAACTGGAGCCTATTACACAGAGTGAAGTAAGTGAGAAAGAAAAACACCAATATAGTGTATTAATGCATATATATGGAGTTTAGAAAGATGATAATGACAACCCAATGTGCAAGACAGCAAAAAAGACACAGATATAAAGAACAGACTTTTGGACTCTGTGGGAGAAGGCGAGAGTGGGATGATTTGAGAGAATAGCAGTGAAACATGTTTATTACCATATGTGAAATAGATGACCAGTCCAAGTTCTATGCATGAAACAGGGCACTCACAGCTGGTGCACTGGGATGATCCAGAGCAATGGGATGGGGAGGGAGATTTGGGATGGTGAGACACATGTACACCTGTGGCTGATTCATATCAATGTATGGCAAAACCCACCACAATATTGTAAAGTAATTAGCCTTTAATTAAAACAAATAAATAAGTAAGTAAGTAACCTTATAAACATCTCCTTATGATAAAGGGACACTGTGTGTATTGAGCACCAGTGAGGACTCTCAATAAGAGATGAGACAATTACACACCTACTTTACTCACTTGGAAGTCATAATGGAGATCTTAACTTTGGCAAAGGATGAAATGATCCATGTGTTTTAGTCAAAAATATCCTTTATTAATTTCTTATAGTAATAGGGATTTGGGAATTCTTGCCCATAGCAGAGTATGAAGGTAGGAATCCATAGTAATGAGATGAGAGACATTCATCAAGATGGTGGAAAAAGAAGTTGTGGAGGTCACCTCTCCCCATGAACATACCAAATACATCTACGTGTGGGACAATTCTCACTGAAAACTAATTGGAAACTGGCGGAAACACTCCTGTATAAGCCAGGCTATAACAATGATACACACATCATCAGGTAGAAAAGGAAGAGAAGTGATTGGGTCCGGACATATGCCTCTGGGAAGAGACTCAGAGGAAAAGGATGATTACATGGGCAGACACCTGCCCTGGGGAGTGAGTAATTTGAGCCAGAGACTGGGCGCCTCTGTCCTGGAGTTCTACATGGAGGAGAAAAACCTCTTACTGGTTCGAGGACTGCTGCAACAGATAGAAGGACTGTGGAAGCCTGGACTCTGCTGGTGAAGAGTGCACGTGTACTGACTTGCCCCCAGGCAGGGTGCAAAGTGTTCTGCCCTAGCTGCTGCCAGCTGTCGGGTGACTACCTAGCCACAGGCCCCAGCCTTGCAAATGCTCTGCTCACTCCACATCAGAGTTTGGCGCTGGATCTGGGGCAGACATGACTGGGCACAAGACTGGATCATGGAATGCAGAGGCTATGGAGTCCCTGGGTGGAGCCTGAGTTGCACCGTAGGGGCTATTGTTAGCACATACTCAAAGAGTGCCTCAGAAGCAGCCCAAATCTTGGATAGCAGCCACTTTACCACAACTTGCCCCTGATACATGCTAAGATTTCATTCAGGCACTGCCTGCTCTGACCAGTGGTTCCACCACAAGGTGGGGGCATGAGTTGGGGCGGAGGCTGGGAGTGGTAGTTGGCTATGAAGGAATAAATAAGGGTGGGAACATGCACTCAAGGCTGCCTCTGAGTAGAGTCATGGGAACCTGCACAGGCAATGCACTGGACCTTCCTCGGGCAGAGGCCCTGCTTGCTTGAGCACTAACTTCCCTTGGGACAGGGGTTCCAGTGCAGGAAGAGGGAAAAGTAAATACACACTTAAAGGGAACAGAGTCAACTTGGCTCTGTTCCCAACGAAATTCCCATCAAAAAAGTGTTAGAACTAATAAATGAATTCAGCAAAGTTGCAGAATACAACTATGCTCCAATTAAAAAAAAATAATAATAATAGAGTGAATCAATGACCAATGTTTTATTCTTTCAAAAAAAAGTGCTACATTTATTTAGATTGGCCAAGGGAAAAACCGAGGAGATTTTATTTTAAAATATCAGGAATGAAAGAGGTGACATAACAATTGTTAAAAACAAGACAATAGATCCAAAATGGAGTCATTTACGCTAAGCTTCTGGTCATCAAACAGAGACTTAACTTCATTACAGTTTCAACTCTCCCAAAAGTGTAATCTTAAACAAGTCAGTCAGAAATCAACTAATCAGCACTAGTGAAACAATCTTCATAGACCTAGGCCATCCTCTATAGGAAAGTGACCTTGCCACAACCTTTCTGCTTTTTGCTAGCATAACCTCTTAATTCTTGTTCCCTTTTGCCTATAAAAGTCTTTCACTTTGTAAAGCTCCTTGGAACTCCTTTCTGTCTACTAGATTGGATGCTGCCTGGTTCATGAATCATTGAATAAAGCTAATAAGATCTTTAAAATTTACTCAGCTGAATTTTGTTTTTTAACACTACCAATGCTACAACATTAAAAGGATTATAAGGGAGTACTATGAAAAACTGTATGCCAACAAGTTAGATAAACTATATGAAATGTAAAAATTACGGAAAGATACAAAGCAATAAAACTGACTCAAAAATGTAAAAATTACGGAAAGATACAAAGCAATAAAACTGACTCAAAAATCAATAGAAAACCTGAACAGACTTTTCACAAGAGATTGACTTATTAATCCAAGTATTTATCACATGGAAAAACCCAGTATCAGATATTTTCACAGATGTACTCTATATTTAAGGAAAGCTTAACATCTTTTAAAAACACTTCCAGTATATGCACTTAACATAGGAGCACTGCAATATGGAAGGCAAATGCTACCAAGTATGAAAGGGGAAATTAACAGTAACACAATAATAGTGGGAGACTTTAATATTGCATTCACACCTATGGATAGGTCAACTAAACAGAAAATTAGCAAGGAAACTCAAACTTTAAATGATGCAATGGACCAGTAAGACCTAATTGATATCTATAGGACATTTCACCCCAAAACAATGAATTTCACCTTTTTCTCAAGTGCACACGGAACCTTCTCCAGGATAGATAACATCCTGGGCCATAAATCTCACCTTGGTAAATTGAAAAAAAATTGAAATCATTTCAAGCATCTTATTTGATCACAGTGCAGTAAGATTAGATGTCAAATACAGGAAAACACACACACACACACAGAACACATTCATACATGCTCATTTTACAAACAGAAACATACTCATACATTCAGTCACACATATGGGCATCCCCATCTCAACATGATCACACACTCAAATGTTAACACATTCAACCATGCACACATATTAATGAAATCGTACACATGTATACTCTTACATATGATGGTTTGTACAAATCACATGTCCAGTCTTATGCCCATATTCATATACACATGCGCAAACATCTCTGCGTTTTCTCACACACACGTACCTGCTGTCACCCCTGAATATGCCTACAAATTCACTAAAAGAAATTTGTGCCCATATGCATATATTCACACATTCACTGACACAAGCATCCTCAATTCTCACACACATGTAAACACACATATTTTGAGACCACCAATGCACACATTCACTCATTCACACAATTCACATAAAAGACACACTCATATCTCACATGAACACATTTCCTCATTTACACATATTAGCAAACACTTGAAGGTGAAAGAGGAGAGTGAAAAACCCGACTTAAAACTCAACATTTAGAAAACAAAGATCATGGCATCTGGTCTCATCACTTCATGGCAAATAGATGGGGAAACAACGGAAACAATGACAGACTTTATATTCTTGGGCTTCAAAATGACTACAGATGGTTACTGCAGCTGAAATTAAAAGATGCTGGCTTGACAAACCTACTGCTAAGTCACTTCAGTCATGTCCGACTTTGTGCGACCACATAGACTTCAGCCCACCAGGCTTCCCAGTCCCTGGGATTCTCCAGGCAAGAACACTGGAGTGGGTTGCCATTTCCTTCTCCAATGCATGAAAGTGAAAAGTGAAAGTGAAGTCGCTCAGTCGTGCCTGACTCTAGCGATCCCATGGACTGCAGACTACCAGGCTCCTCCGTCCATGGGATTTTCTAGGTAAAAGTACTGCAGTGGGATGCCATTGCCTTCTCCAACTTGACAAACCTAGACAGTGTTTTAAAAGGCAGAGACATCACTTTGCTGAGAAAGGTCTGCATGGTCAAAACTATGATTTTTCCAGTAGCCATGTATGGATGTGAGAGTTGGACCATAAAGAAGGCTGAGCACCAAAGAATTGATAGGCACAAATTGTCACGCTGGAGAAGACTCGTGAGAGCCCCTTGGACAGCAAGGACATCAAACTTGTCAATTCTAAAGGGAATCAGTCCTGAACATTCATTGGAAGGACTGATGCTGAAGCTGAGGTTCCAGTCCTTTGGCCAACTGGTGGAAAGATTGGACTCATTGGGAAAAGACCCTGATCCTGGGAAAGATTGAGGGCAGGAGGAGAAAGGGGCGGCAGAGGATGAGATGGTTGGATGGCACCACTGACTCAAAGGACAAGAGTTTGAGCAAACTCCAGGAAATAGTGAAGGACAGGGAAGCCTGGCATGCTGCAGTCCATGGGGTTGCAAAGAGTCGGACATGACTGAGTGACTGAACAACAACCAAGCGCACTCAAAAACAGGGACATACTCACATTCATTGACTTAACGTGCATTCTCACAGACTCACACTCAGAGAAACCCAGTCATATAGATGATGTGCTTACACGCAGCCTGCTCACAGGCACGTTGACACACTCAAACAGAAATCTGATTACATAGTCACTCTGACACAAGCATACTCACACTCACCATCAACTCAAACATTCACTCACACACACAAAAATTAACACACACAAATTTAACATACAGCACACGCTCACATTAACAGGCTTATGCAAACAAGTATAGATATTCCCTCACTGACACAAGCATGTAAACACATATACAGATACTCACAAATTCCACAGGCTTGAACACACCCATTTACTTCAACACTCAAATATTGTTACATAACATACTGTAAGACATGAAAAAGTTCACAAATTGACTCTCACAAATGTTTTTGTTGTTGTTGAGCCACTCAGTCGTTTCCGACTCTTTGCGGCCCCATGGACCGCAGCACGCCAGGCTTCCCTGTCCTTTACCACCTCCCAGAATTTGCTCAAACTCATGTCCATTGAGTCGGTGATGCCACCCATCCATCTTGTCTTCTGTCATCCCCTTCTCCTGTCTTCAATCTTTCCCAGCATCAGGGTCTTTTCTATGAGTCAGCTCATCATCTGTTTCAGCATCAGTCCTTCTAATGAATATTCAAGACTGATTTCCTTTAGGACTGACTGGTTTGATCTCCTTGCAGCCCAAAGGACTCTCAAGAGTCTTCTTCAACAGCACAGTTGAAAAAGCATCAGTTCTTCAGTGCTCAGCCTTCTTTATGATCCAGCTCTCACATCCATACATGACTACTGGAAAAACCATAGCTTTGACTAGATGGACATTTGTCGCTAAAGTAATGTCTCTGCTTTTTAATACACTGTCTACGTTGGTCATAGCTTTTCTTCCAAGGAGCAAGTGTCTTTTTTAATTTCATGGCTGCAGCCACCATCTGCAGTGATTTTGGAGCCCAAGAAAATAAAGTCTGTCACGGTTTCCATTGTTTCCCCATCTATTTGCCATGAAGCAATGGGACCAGATGTCATCAGATCAGATCAGTCGCTCAGTCGTGTCCGACTCTTTGGGACCCCATGAATCACAGCACGCCAGGCCTCTCTGTCCATCACCAACTCCCAGAGTTCAAGAGCCTCATGTTCATCAAGTAAGCCATGCCATCCAGCCATCTCATCCTCTGTTGTCCCCTTCTCCTCCTCCCCCCAATTCCTCCTAGCATCAGAGTCTTTTCCAATGAGTCAACTCTTCACATGAGGTGGCCAAAGCACTGGAGTTTCAGCTTTAGCATCAGTACTTCCAAAGAAATCCCAGGGCTGATCTCCTTTAGAATGGACTGGTTGGATCTCCTTGCAGTCCAAGGGACTCACAAGAGTCTTCTCCAACAACACAGTTCAAAAGCATCAATTATTTGGCACTCAGCCTTCTTCACAGTCCAACTCTCACATCCATACATGACCACAGGAAAAACCATAGCCTTGACTAGACGAACCTTTGTTGACAAAGTAATGTCTCTGCTTTTGAATATGCTATCTAGGTTGGTCATAACTTTCCTTCCAAGGAATAAGCGTCTTTTAATTTCATGGCTGCAGTTACCATCTGTAGTGATTTTGGAGCCCAAAAAATAAAGTCTGATATGATCTTAGTTTTTTGAATATTGAGTTTTAAGCCAGCTTTTTCACTCTCCTCTTGCACCTTTATCAAGATGAAGAGCCTCTTCGCTTTCTGCCATACGGGTGGTGTCACCTGCATATCTGAGGTTATTGATGTTTCTCCTGGCAATCTTGATTCCAGCTTGTGCTTCATCCACTCCATCATTTCTCATGATGTACTCTGCATATAAGTTAAATAAGCAGGGTGACAATATACAGCCTTGATGTACTCCTTTCCCAATTTGCAACCAGTCCTTTGTTCCATGTCTGGTTCCAACTATTGCTTCTTGACCTGCATACAGGTTTCGCAGGAGGCAGGTAGTGTGTATAAATATACATGTTCACATGTATGTGCATACTCCCACATTCAGTCACTTACATTAACATGTTTACTGTTTACTGACTCAAATGAACATGCTGACAAATTATTCACATGCAGACACACTCATGTACATTCACACCCTCATGGTCACACATTCACTCATTAATACAGATGTGCTCACACCATCATTGCCTCACGTGAACATGCTCATGCTGCTGCTGCTGCTGCTAACTCACTTTAGTTGTATCCAACTCTGTGTGACCCCATAGACAGTAGCCCACCAGGCTCCCCCGTCTCTGGGATTCTCCAGGCAAGAACACTGGAGTGGGCTGCCATTTCCTTCTCCAATACATGAAAGTGAAAAGTGAAAGGGAAGTTGCTCAGTCATGTCCGATTCTTAGCGACCCCATGGACTGAAGCCCACTAGGCTTCTCCATCCATGGGATTTTCCAGGCAAGAGTACTGGAGTGGGGTGCCATTGCCTTCTCCAGAACTTGCTCACAGATGTATTCAAATATGTACACATAACTAGTCACACTATAATAAATTCACTCTGTGCAAACTGGCACAAGAATTCACTCAATCACATGAATATTCCTACAAATTCAGTCACACAGGTTCATGAATACATAAACTCAGGTGCTCCCAGACATTCACTTTCACATGCACATTAGCACACTCATAGTCAGGAACATGCTGACATGGATGCTCTCCTACAAACATGTGCACATCCTCCACAAAGTACAAATATCCCTCATAAAGAAAATACACCCATATGTATTTACATTCAGATGCTCACATTTCACTCATATAAGAATACTCCACATGTTACCTAGTTTGCAGCACAAAACATGATACACATTCACTGACTCACAGGAAAGTTCTAATAACATCCATACACATGGCTTCAAATTCAGGTATACACTTGGACACACACAAACATGCATTTCAACACTCAAACATTACTTTAACCTACTCTGACATGTACAAGTTCATATGTTCACCCTCTTGAACAATACTACTCACACGTGCAGACACTGACACATTCACTCATATGAACATACTCAGATCTCACTCACATGAAAATTATCACACATTCACTCACGTGCATACATGATCAAAATTCACTCACACTCATGAGATTAGTGTACCCACAATGACACCCTCATTTACACATGCAGGCCAACATTGACATAAAGAAGAACATGCCCAGGTATTGATTTGCACACAAACAGTAAAGCTCACTAGGAAGCTCACAAATTCAGTCACATAAATACACTTACATTCACTGACACACATATATGTGCCTTTACACAAATACAACCATATATTAATAAGATTACACAAAAACACATAAACATGCTAACATGTGTGTTCATGATCACAAATACCTTCATACAGTCGAGCACACACATATTCACTAAAGCAAAAATTTACTCACAATGGACTGCTCTTACTGATGAACAGGCTCAAATACACACTAACATTGTCACATTTATGCTCACGTGCAAAAATGCTCAAACAAAAAAATCCAAATAACAAATACACTAAAAAAATGCTCAAAACATTTACTTGCCAAAAACGCTCACTCAATAGCTCCCACCAGTGTGATGAAAATCTCACTCACATGCCAGCACACATTCAGATTGTTGACTTGAAACGTCTTGAGTTCCCTGGATGAAATTTGAAACTCACTCCCATGTATGAAGGGCAAGGAGATACCAGAGCAAGAGGCAGAGCACTCCAAGTGGATGGGTGGCAATTTTTTTTATTTTAGCCCTAGAAGGGAAATTTCTTTATATGTATATATATGTGTGTGTGTGTGTGTGTGTATATATATGTGTGTATATATATGTGTGTGTGTGTGTATATATATATATGTTTTTAATTGGAGGCTTTTAATTGGAGACTTTACAATATTGTGGTGGTTTTTGACATACATTCATATGAATCAGCCATGGATGTACATGTGTTATTAGCAAGAGAACTTACATACAAGGCTTGTGTTGAATGGCCACAAGACAAGTATATCTCCATGCCTGCCTGTCAGAATCTTAAGTTTATATGGTGAATTTAATGGGGCTCAGCCAAATGTCTTGTCCATATGATCTCAACAGCACATTCCTCTTTCAAGGCTGTGTCTTTAAAACAGGACCTAGTGTGGGAACTGTGGGCAGAACATACATTGCAAGGATGAGGAGTGGGTGAGGAGACTCTGATTGCCAAGATTCAGCTCTTGGGTCAACCAGTAGTCATGTCTTCTTTTTAAAAAAATTTTAAGTATTTCGATTTGGCTATGCCAGGTCTTTGTTTTGACACATGGGATCTTCAATCTTCATTGTGGCATGCAGGATCTTTTTAGTTACAGCATGAGGGACCTTTAGCTGTGGCATGTAATCTCTTAGTTGTGGCATGTGGGATCTAGTTCCTTGACCAGAGATTGAACCTGGACCCCCTGCATTGGGAATGTGGCATCTTAGCCGCTGGACCACCAGAGAAGTCCCTGTCATATCTTCTTGATGATCTTCTCCAACACTCCATCCCTCATGACTGATTCTTACAATCCTATACATCCCCCTCTTCTGCCATGTGCCCTGAGCCATTAACAAGGGGTTTTATTAGCATGGAAATAGTTCATTTGGTGGCTGTCTAGCTGCATTGGAGGCAGATATCCCAATAATAATATAAGCATATGCAAGAGAAAAGACAGATTATGATTCCTGATGAATAACCTTTTTTGTTCCCCCCACCAAGAGCTCCATGATCTGAACCACTGAAAATAAGTCCCCTAAGCAGGGAGTTGGATCACTCAAGGTGTTCACTTGTGTGACTTAATAAGGATGATTCATTAGTAGACTCATCAGGTATGAATGTGTATCATTCTGTTACCCAACGGTTGTGTTGATTCCTTCGCAGGCCCTTGAGCAGACCTACTGAAGGAAGGTATTTCCATCAGAGTTCATTGTGTGACCAGACACTACTACTACCAGCAGTAGTCTAAAGATGAAAAGACAGATATTTAGTAGGGACTTGTATGGAAAGTCTTCCCCTCACATAAAAATTACACTTCTGGCCTAATCCTTAGATGTTAATGGTTAATGTGGCTGTTGCATTAAGAGCTTGACCTGGTTGTTTATACCATATATATTGGCTGGGGAAGGCAGCGCTGTCAGGCATATGGAGATGAACTGTGGGTAGGATATGCTAGGCCAGGACTCCCACCTTCTCCCCTTTTTCAGTGGTGTGTATTTGATTCCAAGCATAGCGCATTTCCTCAGGTCTGGCTCCCAGTGGAGATTTGAGCAGTTCCTCCTCACCCAGGGTTGCAGAGTAACTCATCCATCCTGGTAGAATGTCTTATTGCAAATTCCAGTAGATAATGCCTTTCCCAGGTGTGACGTGGCTTGGTGTTCCCAGCATCATAGTATGTTGATCCTGTTGGAAATGCTCTCAAAATGGTGTTACAGGAATAGAATAGACGATCAAAAATGGCTCAGCAAGGTATTCTTCACTTCTGCAGAAGGGCGCTTTGCAGACAAAAGGTCTGGGAGCAAGCACACTGAGTGGGAGGTCTGACCAGGTTTTATCCCTAAGACGCAGGTTCCCTCCTCTGGCTCCTCATAGGCTGAGGACCAGAGTCACAACCTTTCCAGGATGTCACCTAACATTTTTATTCGTCAATGGGGCATGAGTAATACTTGCAAGCTCCTGAGTGGAGGACTGTTTCACCCAAATCTTTAGTTCTCTGATTATATGTGGGGTAAAAACCCATGAAATTGCCCTACCAAACTGTTTTTATGAGGAAGGGGAGAGAACAAAGGACCAGCAACAAGCTGCCATTTTTAGAAACCTTATTCACAAGCTGGGTGTATATGTATATATATATATATCTAAATAGTGTGTGCTTAAAATGAATATGGATCATTTCTCTGTTTCTCATACCTTCCCTTTTGGTAGAAAAGACTGTATTTTCCTACAGTCCACAGAGAGAAGAGTGCAATCTAAGTCATATTCCATGACTTCTGTACCTTCATGATACTGGTGTCTTGGTAGAGGGCCTCAGTCTGGATTATGGGGCAGTCAGCATCATTCAAATGTATTAAAGCTTGAGATAGTACTTTAGGCTACCTGGCTAAAGTGGTTTTACCTGTTAGTAATTTAATCTGCTGCTTCAATATTCTCCTTTTCTTTTCCATCACCCATGCTCCTTAGGGGAGACAGAACCTCCATTTACTATCATGTTCTTTTGTGGAAGCTTGTATATCACGATATTTGAAACGTCATCCTTGGTCACTGTCCATTTGACTAGTGTATCTATACATGTACTCCACTCTTATAATTCCCTAATGATGACCTCTTTCTTGTGTGGTGACTGGAGAAAGTCTAAATTAGGCCAGACACAGTGTTCACCCAAACCAAGACATTTAGAACCCTCACTTGGAGGAAGAGGGCCGATATAATAATTTTCCTCTCAGTGACTCCTGAGTGGGGAGCTCCAGTGAATGGACTCATGCTCCTTTGGCAGTTGCCTTGGGCCTTTTTAAGAACACACAGCAACTGCATTAACCAAGTCATTTTGTTTCAAGGGCATTCTAGCAACCTTGGCCATATGCCATCCCATTTGAACACTATGGTGGCCACTCTTTCTATGTTGTATCAACTGAAAGGCAGATATCAGTGCCTCATGATCTGGTATATTGAAATCAGTGACAACTGACTCAGGTTCTGGCAAGCAAACCCAAATGTCTTTCTATATATTCTAACCCCCAAAAGGCTTATTCATAATTATCCACCCGTATGCTTCCCACTGTCCAAGCCATAGGGTTAATCCCTTTAGAACAGCAGAATTGTCAGTGCAAAGTGTTAAAAGTCAGGACCTATGAGTGATTACCAGTGAAATCTTCTGTGTTCATCTCCATGGCTGCCACAGTTCATTCCTGTTTCTATCCAGATGATGTCAGTGTTGCTAACACCAAGACCAAATTCCCAGACACCTGGATTCAACTGATCTGTACCTGATGTCCTCATGGGCTGCCAGAGAAATATGAGTGGGGGAATTTGGAGGACTGACACATTCTATAAGGCCTCGTGGGGAAGGTAATGGCACCCCACTCCAGTATTCATGCCTGGGAAATCCCATGGACCGAGGAGCCTGGTGGGCTACAGTCCATGGGGTCGCAAAGAGTCGGACACGACTGTGGGACTTCACTTCACTTCACTTCACCTCATAAGGCCTAGTAGCACCTGCATTTTTAGAGACAGTGGGCTGGCATACAGGATGCGCCTCTGCTGCAAATAGGCAACCATTTAGTCAAAGTGGGGGGTTAAGCTATGGCAGATGTGGGTCAATAGAACATGTTCTCAATCTCCCCTTGATAGGAAGGCAAATTCTTACTATAAAATGCCGTTCCTTAAAACTGTCTAGTCATATCTAATTTGTGTGCATTCTCAGATATTCCAGTCAGAGCCTTGGTAATATAACCAGTGTTTCCAATTGTGTCCTGTTACAAGGAGAACAGATTATTATTGTATTTATACAAATAAATATATGACCATAAAAATCAGAATACTCACAGAACACTCCAAAACCTGGAGGGATCAGATAGGGAGAAAAAAGTAAATGTTTCATCTTTATTCACAAATGTATATGTTAGCAAATTGCTCGTAGCTTAAGAGAAAAGAGAAAAAGTTTTCTTAACTCTGGAAAACCAAAACACAAAAGAACTAACAATGTTTCAAACAGAAAGTCAAAATTATAATCATCCTCATTATTTCACTCAGTCCCATGAAATTTATGGAGAAAGACAAACATTAAAAAAAGAAAACAAGCAAACAAACAAACTGCCCTTTTTAACTGATGAAGGAAAATTAAGTTTTAGATTTACATAAGTACACTATAGATATTAAAGTCTTTTTTTTCTTTCGTAAAGAAGCCTTAATGAAGTTCAATCACGTATCCAATCTAGATCGATAAGCAACACCACACTCTCAAGGCTGCATTTTTGACATGGCTCCTAGTATGGGAATTGTGGGCCACATCTACATTCCAAGGACAGGGGAGGTAGCGAGGAGCCTCTCATTGCCTGAGTCCAGCTCACCTGTCAACCAGTGGTCACATCCTCTCAGTAAGCTCTAACACAGATACACTCACCTGGACCCTGACACATTGACTCCTTCACACAAATGCTCATAAATTCACTCAGTTCAGTTCAGTTTAGTTCAGTCGCTCAGTCATGTCTGACTCTTTGTGGCCCCATGAATTGCAGCATGCAATGAACGTCCATCACCAACTCCCAGAGTTCACCCAAACTCATGTGCATCAAGTCGGTGATGCCATCCAGCCATCTCATCCTCTGTTGTCCCCTTCTCCTCCTGCCCCCAATCCCTCCCAGCATCAGAGTCTTTGCCAATGAGTCAACTCTTTGCATGAGGTGGCCAAAGTATTGGAGTTTCAGCTTTAGCATCAGTCCTTCCAAAGAACACCCAGGACTATAGAATGGACTGGTTGGATCTCCTTGCAGTCCAAGGAACCTGAAGAGTCTTCTCCAACACCACAGTTCAAAAGCACCAATTCTTCAGCGCTCAGCTTTCTTCACAGTCCAACTCTCACAGCCATACACGACTACTGGGAAAACAATAGCCTTGACTATATGGACCTTTGTTGGCAAAGTAATGTCTCTGCTTTTTAATATGCTATCTAGGTTGGTCCAAATAAGTACACTCTGGTCTTCCCATATACCCCTTCATTTACACATGCACATTAACCTCAAAATAAGGAATCTGCTAACATATACACTCACACACAAGCAAACTCACATCTACCATGAAGCTCAACCATTCACTCATATGTAAATAAATTCACACTTCCATTCATGATTATGTTACACTTACAATTCTTGCAAGTTAAGCTCACTTTATCTTGTGTGAACCTAGTACACATTCACTGCCTCACATAAACTTACTGATGTTCTCTCATGTGTTCATAAATTTCAGTCATACCCCTTGAACATAAACATGTACTTCAATGCTCAAGTATTATCACACTAACAGACTCTTATGATGTATAGGATTATGAGGCATGGAGGGAGGAGTGCACTTCTCCAGAGGTGGAACCAGCACTGGAGCACCAGCACCTTTGGGCTGCATCCTTTCCTTGCTGGACAGCACTTCAGCTGCACACTTTCCCCCACCCTCAAGACTCAGTGAACAGACAGGTCCCACAAGATTGTGGAGTAGAAGGATGTGCATTCATCTTCTCCCATGAGAACTCCAAAATTGCAAAGAACTGTTGAACAACCATGGAGAGGACAATGTTGGATCCCACTGAAAAAAGATACCCCATGTCCGAGGGCAAAGGAGAAGCCCCAATGAGATGGTAGGAGAGGCGAAATCGTGTTTAGAATCAAACCTCATACCCACCAGAGATGCTCAGAGGGCTCAAACAAAACCTTGTGTGCACCAGGACCCAGGGACCCCACAAGAGACTGAGCCACACCTGCCTTTCAGTGTTTGAGTCTCCTCTATGGCTGCATAGGTCAGCAGTGTCCTGCCATGGGAACAGGGGCTCTGGATGCAACAGACCTGGAAGGTGTGGTGTGTAAGCCCCACCATAGAGCCACCAAGCAGACAACTCACAAACTGGACAACAATCAAACAAGTATACCAAAGAAGTTCTCGCACTGTTGTGAAAGTTCCAGGGCCGACAAAAGATTTCCCAACCTGGGAATCCAGCAAAGAGACTGAGAACCCCCAGGGAATGTGATTTTGAAGGCTTTGTGGGCTTTGATTATAGAACTTACACAGGACTAGGGAAACAGACTCTTGGAGGGCACAAACAAAACCTTGTGTGCACTAGGACCCAGGAGAAAGGAGCAGTGGCCCCACAAGGGAATGAGCCAGACTTGCCTGTGAGTATCCAGGAGATTCCAGTGGAAGCATGGGTCGACACTGGCTTGCTGTGGCGTCAGGGTCACTGAATCTAACAGTCCTGGCATAAGTTCTTTTGAAGGACCTCCATTACCCCATCATAGTTTAGCCTCAGGACAGAACAGGGAGGGAACGCAGCCCCTCCAATCCACAGAAAATTGGATTAAAGATTTACTGAGCATGGCCCTGCCCATCAGAGCAAGACCCATGTGCCCCGACAGCCACAGCCAGTCCATCCCATCAGGAAGCTTCCACAAGTCTCGTATGCTTATCCATCAAAGAACAGACAGAATGGAAACCACAATTACAGAAAACTAACCAAACCGATCACTTGGATCACAACCTTGTCTAACTCAATGAAACGATGAGCCATGCCATGTAGGGCCATGCAAGACGGATGGGTCAGTGTGCAGAGTTCTAACAAAATGTGGTTCACTGGAGAAGGAATGGCAAACCACTTCAGTATTCTTGCCTTAAGAACCCCATGAAGAGTATGAAAAGGCAAAAATATATGACACTGAAAGATGAACTCCTCAGGTCAGTACATACCCAATACACTACTGGAGAAGAGTGGAGAAATAGCTCCAGGAAGAATGAAGAGGCTGAGGCAAAGCATAAACAGTGCCCAGGTGTGGATGTGACTGGTGATAGAAGTAAAGTTTGATGCTGTAGAGAACAATATTGTATAGGAACCTGGAATGCTAGGTCCATGAATCAAGGTAAATTGGAAGTGGTCAAACAGGAGATTGCAAGAGTACACATGGACACTTTAGGAATCAGTGAACTAAAATGGACCAGAATGGGCAAGTTTAATTCAGTTGGCCATTGTATCTACTGCTGTGGACAAGAATCCCTTAGAAGAAATGGACTAGACCTCATAGTCGACAAAAGAGTCTGAAATGCAGTACTTGGGTTCAATCTCAAAAAAGACAGAATGATCTCTGTTCGTTTCCAAGGCAAACCATTCACTATCACAGTAATCCAAGTCTATGCCCCAACCACTAATGCCAAAGATGCTGAATTGACTGGTTTGATGAAGACGTGCAAGACCTTATAGAACTAACACCAAAAGAAGGTATCCTTTTCATCATAGGGGACTAGAAAGCAAAAGCAGGAAGTCAAGACATACCTGAAGGAACAAGCAAGTTTGGCCTTGGAGTACAAAATGAAGCAGGGCAAAGGCTAACAGAGTTTTGCCAAGAGAACGCACTAGTCATAGCAAACACCCTCTTCCAACACCACTAGATGACTACACATGGACATCACCAGATGGTTAACACCGAAATCATACTGAGTATATTATTGGCAGTCGAAGATGGAGAAGCTCTATACAGTCAGCAAAAACAAGACCAGGAGCTGACTGTGACTCAGATCATGAACTCCTTATTGCCAAATTCAGACTTAAGTTGAAGAACGAAGGGAAAACCACTAAAGCATTCAGGTGTGACCTAAATCAATTCCCTTACGATTATACAGTGGAAGTGACCAATAGATTCAAGGGATTAGATCTTATAGAAAGAGTTCCTGAAGAACTGTGGACGGAGGTTCCTAACATTGTGCAAGAGGCGGTGATAAAAACCATCCCCAAGAAGAAGAAATGCAAGCAGGCAAAATGGTTGTCTGAGAAGGCCTTACAAATAGCAGAGAAAAGAAGAGAAGCAAAAGGTAAAGGAGAAAAGGAAAGATATATCCATCTGAATCCAGAGTACCAAAGAATAGCAGGGAGAGATAAGAAAGCCTTCTTCAGTGATCAATGCAATGAAATAGAGGAAAACAATGGAATGGGAAAGACTACCAATCTCCTCAAGAAAATTAGAGATACCAAGGGAATATTTCATGCAAAGATGGGCTCAATAAAGGACAGAAATGATATGGACCTAAGAAAAACAGAAGATATTAAGAAGAGATGGCAAGAATACACAGAAGACCTATACAAAAATGATCTTCATGACCCAGATAACCACGATGATGTGATCACTCACATACAGCCAGACATCTTGGAATGTGAAGTCCAGTGGGCCTTAGGAAGCATCACTATGAATAAAGCTAGTGGAGGGGATGGCATTCCAGCTGAGCTATTTCAAATCTAAAAGATAATGCTGTGAAAATGCTGCACTTAATATGCCAGCAAATTTGGAAAACTCAGCAGTGGCCACAGGACTGGAAAAGGTCAGTTTTCATTCCAGTCCCAAAGAAAGGCAATGCCAAAGAATGTTCAAACTACTGCACTGTGGGGAGCGAGCTCCGCCTCTGGCAAAGGTCATGAGGAAGGAGGCTTGGCATACGCAAAGGCGGGATCAAGCCTCAGGAGTCTCCCTGGAAATTCTCGAGCAATCTACCCCCAAAACCAGAGTCTGCCTACTTTCTGCTTTGTGCTTTCACCTACACCTCTGACTTTACGGGGGGCTGTCCCCCACTACCTCTCTGAAAAAAGAGTTAGCTTATAGCTCCAGTTAATTCCTGGGTGTGACAGTGTTTCAACCTACAAACTCCCTTGGAAGTCCTCTAGCCTGCCTGAATAGGTTTTTCCGGCCACATGTGATTGCTCAGAGCCTCCAAACTGTGAGAGGCATGAGATGTTCTAAACTGTCTAAATACAGATTCCTTTGAGCAGTCAAAAGATTGATTAGAAATTGTATTGGTGAAGGGATTTTCACTTGTTGGGCCAATGTTTGCTGCTAAGTCTCCATATCCCTTACCTGCTGTGTCCCTGGCAGTGTATTGATTAATATAATTGGTTTAAATAGTAGCTTTAATGTTTGTAACCTGGGACCCTTGAATTAATTCTTTTTCTTGTTATAGCCCATCATACCTTTGCTCTGTAGGAATGCAACTTTATCTAATGCTTTTTGGAGGCTGGCGCCTGACTTGAGAATAATCACCTTTAGAGAAAAAGGCCTCCGGGCCAGAAGATGATGCAAATCACCTAAACTTTTGCATATGATAAGTTTGCAGGAAGAAAGCCTGGTTTGCTGCAAGACTCTACCCCTTCCCCCATTATCCTCTGTGCATAACTTAAGGTATAAAAACTACTTTGAAAAATAAAGTGCGGGCCTTGTTCACCGAAACTTGGTCTCACCATGTCGTTCTTTCTCTTACCTTCTGGCTGAATTATTCAGCCTCTTTTCTCCACTGAATTTCCTCACTGAGCTATCCTTATTTCAGCCTCTTTTCTTCACTGAATTTTCCTACTGAGCTATCCTCATTCTATTACTCTTTATATCCTTAATTAACATTTAATTAAGCAATTGTTTCCTGATCTTCGCCTACGCCGTCTCTCCTTCGAATACCCTGGTTCAGCCGGGGCTGGTCCCCGGCAGGTGGCGCCCGAACAGGCTGATTCGAAGGTAGGTACCTCAGAAAAAGTGTTGAGAAAGTGTTGAATTGAAAAAGTGTTGAGAAAGTGTTGAATTTACGGGACGGATAGGCCCCCACCCAGGGTGCCGCGGACCCCCCTGTAGGACAGACAGGGTGAGTAGTGGTGGGAAGTGTTAAAGGGGTTTGAGAGAAAACCCGGTTTTTATTGAAAGTGTCAAAGGGGTTTGAGAGAAAACCCGGTTTCTAGAGTTAAAAGGCCAAAGAAAAGCCTGATCTTTTAAAAGCTAAAAGCTTTATCTTCTATTATACTTAATTTTCTGACATGGGTAACACTGAAACTAAGAATGGCAACTCTTTATACAAGTAATCTTGAAACTGTTAAAGAGGCTACTGTTAATTTAGATACTTGGGTGAAGGTAAAAAACAACTAAACACTTATCCTATAAATATGATTAAAAATGTTCTGGACCCTCGTCATGAGGCTGTGGGATGACCTATGGGAGAGGCTATAGCGGTGGATGGTAGTGGGTCTCCACCTTCTGCGCAGATCATATTTTCTGCCATTGACGAAGAAAAGGAGGAGACTGTGCTCTACCTCCGGAGGAAGGAGAGGGCTTACAGGACGCTGCGGCCGGGCGTCCTGACGAGCCCCCTCCCCCTCTACACAAACCTTTAAAAATTTATCCAACAATTTCTGATTTAAGGTGACTACTCCACCTCCGCTTGCACCTCCCAGGGCCTAAAAATTCCCCAGTTTACATCCAAAGTCTCCCAGAGCATTGCATAAGGCTGAAAAAGATACAAAAGATTTCTTTCAAACAAAGGAGCTTTTTAAAAAAAAAAATACACAATATACAGAGCCTGCTCCTTGCAGAAAACCCCCTCAGGGGGGCCTCACCCAAGCAAAAAAAAAAGAAAAACAAACAAACAAAAAAAAAAGTGAAAAAGAAAAAAGGAAAGAAAATAGAGAAAGATGTAAAGATAGAGAAAGCGCTAAAGAGTGAAAAGGAGAGAGGAACAGAGAAGGAAGGAATCAGGGAACTCAGCAAGATTGAGAAAGGAAGTTAAAAAAGGAGATAACAGAGAAAAAGATAGGGAGAAAGAAAAAAAAAAAAAAGATTAGGGAAGAGAAGAGGGTAAAGGGAAAGAAACGAAGGAAAGAGAAGGGTAGCGAAAAAGGAAGGGGGAGAGAAAAGTGAGAAAAGCAGGAAGAGAGGAAGAGAGAGAGAGACTGTAAGAGACGCTGTGACCAGGTGCCCTGGCGAGCTCCCCCTCCCCCCCCACCCCCCCTGCGCAAATCTTAAAAAAAAAAAAAAAAAAAGTATCCACCACTTTCTGATTTAAGGCGATCGCCGCCGCCTCCGTTTGCGCCTTTCAGGGCCCAAGAGTTCCCCACTTTGCCCCCAAAGCCTCTCAAAGTGTTGCCTAAGCCTGAGGAAGATAAGTTTTTTGAACAGTGGAGATTTTAAAACAGACTGCGTGCACAATATGCAGAGCGTGCTCCTTGGAGAAAACCCTACCTCAGGGGGGTCTCACCCAGGCTAAGAAAAAAGCGGACAGTAAAGGGATTTAGCAACAATATTAACCCCTGATACGATTCCAATGGGAGTGGCTGGCCCCCTGCCTGAGGGCATTGTAGGACTTGTGCTAGGGTGTAGCTCGCTTTCTTTTCAAGGAATTTGGGTGGTGTATGGTGTAGTAGATTCTGATTATATTGGAGAAATTAAAAGTTTTGATCTCGCTGCCTACCAAAACTGTGCAAATTAATAAAGGTCAAAGAATAACACAGTTTTTGCTTTTACCTTACTATCAGACAAGAAAAACCTTGACTTCTCAAGCTAAGAGCCACAGAGCATTTAGATTTAGTTATCTAGCTTTTTGGGTGCAGGAAATTACAGCTCCAAGGCCTTTAAAAGATCTTTTAATTCAAGAAAATAAAATGTCAGGGCTATTAGACACAGGAACAGACGTCTCTTAACATTGCTGGGAAAGACTGACCCAACTCCTGGCCAACACATACTACTGAAAATGAGTTGAGATTAGAGAAAGTGATATGCGGGTTGGGAATGCTGTAGAGAAAAAGGTGAGGGAGAGTTTAAAACCTTGAAGAGTAGTGAGTTTCCTGTTGTTGGAAGTATTCAAGCAAAGATTAGATGGTTGCTTGTCATCTAAAAAGCTATAGATCAGATTTAGGTTACAAAACGATAACTGGAAAAGCTTATAAACATGTTGTGCAACACCTCTTTACTTACTTCTCATATTTAGGTCGGCCAAAAGTTTTAAAAAACTGATAATGCCCCTTTGAAGCTGCGGAGAGATTGTTTACTAACTTTAAATGATTTCCAAAAATTATTAGGGGACATTAATTGGATACACCCTCATTTAAAACTGACTACTGCAGATTTAAAGCCTTTATTTGATTGCTTAAAAATTGATCCTAATTCCAGTTCTAAGAGAAAGTTGACTAATGAGACAGAGTTAGCTCTTGTTGAAGTGTATGAGACTTTAAATGATCAGTTAATTAGGATTAATATTACCAAAAGATGAGATTAAATTATTCTTCCAACAAAACATACACCTACAGGGTGCTTGTGACAAAAAGGCCCATTGGTTCCATCTACCAGTGATCCCAAGAAAAATAGTTTTATCTTATCCCAGCTTGGTGGCACAATTAATTATAAAAGGAGGAAAAAAGAAGTGTGGAACTTTTTAGAAAAGAAGTAGCAAATATAATAATTTCACTCAATAAGGATCAACTGCAAGTCTTTTACAAAATAGTGATGATTGTCAAGTTGCCCTGATAGATTTCAGGGGTCAAATTTTGTTTCATTTGCCCTCAAGCCCCCACAGTAGTTAAAAGTTCAAAAATGTTAGATTGGCAGTTTGAGGATACCTGTGGAACTTTCCAACTGTATGTAGTTCCTACGCTCCCCTTTACCCTATGGGGGAGGGACGTGCTGTCTCAAATAGGAGATACTCAGAGAAGGGTTTTCTCAATTTCTTAGTTATCAACAGGTGGTACAATTAACAATACTTTATATATTGTTATAAATACGTAATATAAATATATTTGCCTAACTACAGTTTGCCTAATTAGGTATGGGTATAAATAAAACATAATAAAGGTATACCTAATTCTATTTATAGATCTATACTTACTTAATTTGTATATAAATCAATATATGTATTATATATATACTGTATAATTAAATGTATATTGCAGTAATATAATGTGTGTGGCTGATATTAATTGGTATGGATTGATGTGCTGTGATGATATATGTTCTGTATGCTGTATAATTATATATGTGTGACATGTATTATTACAGTACATTGGTTTGTGTTGGTTGGTATTGGCTGTGTGTGTGTTGTATTGCTGTAATATGTATGAATTAATATATTAATTATAAGATTAATTCAAGTATATTGATTTATATATATTGTATGTCAATAAGTTTATACTTGTTGCCATATATAAATACATTTTGCATTTAGGTATATCTGTATACCAAAATGAGATAAGGAGGTTATACATTTATTTAAATTTATAGAGACCTAAACTAAACATTAGACCTAAATTAACATATCTCTAAATTTATGTTGTTAAAATGTAAAATTTAAAAATTAAATTGACAACTGCTTGACAATTCCTTTGCCATAAAACCCCCATAGGTGTAATTGGGGTGGCCAGACAAAAAATTGGTTTTATAGCAAAACGGCCCCCTAGAGTGGGTCCATCTTTCCGCTCAAACTAAAAAAGTAGTGGCTTCTTATCCAGGATTGATAGCTACTTTGATATTAAAGGAAAAAAGTGGAGCATTGAATTATTTGGTAAAGAGCCATCAAAAATTGTAATTCCATATAATAAGGAACAACTTGTTGCTCTTCTAATGTTTGATAAAAATTGGCAGATTGCTATAGGAAACTATTTTGGTCAAAATTTTGCATCATTTACCCTCACATGTTTTGCTGAATTTTATATCCAGACATCCAGTTATTTTTCCTGTCAGATGTAAACAATCTCCTAGTCCAAATGCTCAGATAGCCTTTACTGACGGGTCAGCAAATGGTAAAGCCTCCATAGTTACTAAAAATCACCAAAAAGTTTTAGAAACACAGAAAACTTCAGCTCAAAGAGCTGAAATAACAGCAGTCATAGAGGCTTTTGCTATGTTTGCAGATGAGGAATTTAACCTTTATTCTGATTCTCAGTATATTGTCAGGTTGTTTCCACACATTGAAACTGCGGTTTTGCCTGAAAGTAAAACTACCATATTTCATTTGTTAAGTAAATTACAGCAACAAATTTGGAAGGCAAATAAAATATTTTTCATTGGAAACATTCGGGCTCATTCCGGATTGCCCGGCCCTTAAAATGCCTTTAATGATTTGGCTAACTTGTTAACCAGAAATACAGTGGCTTCTGTGATTGAGGAGGCCAGAGCCTCTCACTCACTTCATCAATACGCTACTGCTTTAAGATATCAATTCCAAATTCCCAGAGAGACTGCTCGAGAAATTGTGCGTTCTTGCTTATATTGCCCCACTGTTTATAATAGTCTACCTATGGGAGTTAATACTCGCGGTCTCAAACCTAATGTACTCTGGCAAATGGATCTAACTCATGTCTCTTCATTTGGAAAACTGTCCTTTGTTCTTTAACTGTAGACACCTTTTCTCATGTTATTATTGCAACTGCTCGTACAGGGGAAGCAATTAAAGATGTAATACAACATCTCTTTACTTGTTTTTCATATTTGAGCCTGCTAAAAGCTCTGAAAACTGACAATGCTCCTGCGTCTAAGTCTTTTCAAGAATTTTGTATAAAGTTTCAAATTAAACATAATACTGTCATCCCTTATAATCCCCAGGGACAGACCATTGTTGAAAGAGCGCATCAAACATTAAAAATCCAAATTCAAAAACTAAAAGAAGGGGAGTTTAAGTATAGTTCTCCCCATTAAATCTTGCAACATGCTCTTTTCGTAATAAATATTCTAAATACTGATCTGGCTGGAACTACTGCAACGCTTCGTCATTGATGCCTGGAGCAATTAAATGCAAAACCATTAGTCAAATGGAAGGACCTCCTCTCAGGACAATGGAAGGGTCCTGACCCATTATTAACTAGCGGTCGAGGATGTGCTTGTATTTTTCCACAGGATGCAGATTCTCCAATTTAGATCCAAGACAGGTTGATTCGCCATGTTGCAGACCCCCAGACATCCAGTTCCCCCATTGCTTCGATCACAAAAGAGAAGCCCGCCAGAAGGGGAGGCAATATAAACATTGAGATCCTGGCACGACCGATGGGGCTGCTGCAGCGCGAACTCCAACCAGAAAATAATTCTACTTATTCTGTTTTGGCTTGTCTACCCTCTCCTTATGTTTTTCTCTTTACCAATGGTTCTGGAAAACTTAATGTACATGTGACTTTCACTGGTGGACCCAATGTAGTGACTTGTGAACAATGCATGCTCTCATTTTGTTTAAACCCTCAATATAATGTTTGCTCTTTGGTAGTGCTACAATGTCCACCTTATCTTATGATGTAACCACTTATTGATATAACTATAGTCTTGCTATGTTACAACAACTACAAGATTTAATGTGATCACGACAATTTGTGAGTACTTATTTTAGGAATATCAGCTTTAATAGCAGCAATTACTTCTGTTACTGTGGCAGCAATATCATTGACTCAACAAGTGCATACTGCCCAATATGTTGATACCATGTCTAAAAGTGTTTCTTTAACTCTAGCAACACAGGAAGCTATAGATAAGAAATTAGAGATGAGAGTAGACGCCTTAAAAGAGGCAATAATGCATATTGGGACTGAGTTACAGGCTTTAAAAGTGAAAATGGCTCTGTCTTGCCACGCTGATTACTGGTGGACATGCGTGACACCTTTAAAGGTAAACGAGACAGATTATGAATGGGAAAAAATCAAAAATCGTATCTCAGGTGTTTGGAACAGCTCTGACATTGGCCTGGACTTAGGGAAATTTCATAATCAAATACAGACCCTGGAACACTGTCGACTGGATTTTACCACCGCTGGAGCAGCTAATGACTTATTTCACACCTTCTCTAACTTTACTTCTGGAAAAAACATTCTGTCTAATATCTTTAGTTCTAGTTGTGCTTCTCATAATCATTCTTCCTTGTATTGTCAGGATTCTTCGGCAGAACATTCAAAAGCTCGCGACTGAGCTGCATCTGGCTGTTTTAAGAAATAAAAAAGGGGGAGATGTGGGGAGCGAGCTCCGCCTCTGGCAAAGGTCATGAGGAAGGAGGCTTGGCATACGCAAAGGCGGGATCAAGCCTCAGGAGTCTCCCTGGAAATTCTCGAGCAATCTACCCCCAAAACCAGAGTCTGCCTACTTTCTGCTTTGTGCTTTCACCTACACCTCTGACTTTACGGGGGGCTGTCCCCCACTACCTCTCTGAAAAAAGAGTTAGCTTATAGCTCCAGTTAATTCCTGGGTGTGACAGTGTTTCAACCTACAAACTCCCTTGGAAGTCCTCTAGCCTGCCTGAATAGGTTTTTCCGGCCACATGTGATTGCTCAGAGCCTCCAAACTGTGAGAGGCATGAGATGTTCTAAACTGTCTAAATACAGATTCCTTTGAGCAGTCAAAAGATTGATTAGAAATTGTATTGGTGAAGGGATTTTCACTTGTTGGGCCAATGTTTGCTGCTAAGTCTCCATATCCCTTACCTGCTGTGTCCCTGGCAGTGTATTGATTAATATAATTGGTTTAAATAGTAGCTTTAATGTTTGTAACCTGGGACCCTTGAATTAATTCTTTTTCTTGTTATAGCCCATCATACCTTTGCTCTGTAGGAATGCAACTTTATCTAATGCTTTTTGGAGGCTGGCGCCTGACTTGAGAATAATCACCTTTAGAGAAAAAGGCCTCCGGGCCAGAAGATGATGCAAATCACCTAAACTTTTGCATATGATAAGTTTGCAGGAAGAAAGCCTGGTTTGCTGCAAGACTCTACCCCTTCCCCCATTATCCTCTGTGCATAACTTAAGGTATAAAAACTACTTTGAAAAATAAAGTGCGGGCCTTGTTCACCGAAACTTGGTCTCACCATGTCGTTCTTTCTCTTACCTTCTGGCTGAATTATTCAGCCTCTTTTCTCCACTGAATTTCCTCACTGAGCTATCCTTATTTCAGCCTCTTTTCTTCACTGAATTTTCCTACTGAGCTATCCTCATTCTATTACTCTTTATATCCTTAATTAACATTTAATTAAGCAATTGTTTCCTGATCTTCGCCTACGCCGTCTCTCCTTCGAATACCCTGGTTCAGCCGGGGCTGGTCCCCGGCACTGCACAAATGCACTCATCTCACAGACTAGCAAAGGAATGCTCAAAATTCTCCAAGCTAGGCTTCAACAGTATGTGAACTGAGAACTTCCAGAAGTTCAAGCTGGATTTAGAAAAGGCAGAGGAATCAGAGATCAAATTGTCAACATCCTTTATATCATCGAAAAAGAAAGAGAGCTCCAGAAAAACATTTCCTTCTGCTTCGATGACTATGCTAAAGGCTTTGACTGTGTGGATCACAACAAACTCTGCAACACTCTTAAGGAGATGGGAATACCAGCCCACCTTACTAACCACCTGACAGATCTGTATGCAGGTCAAGAAGCAAGAGTTAGAACCAGACATGGAACAACAGACTGGTTCCAAATTGGGAAAGGGATACATCAGGGCTGTATATAGTCACTTTACTTATTTAATTTATATGCAGAGTACATCATGCAAAATGCCAGGCTGGATGAAGCACAAGCTGGAATCAAGATTGTCGGGAGAAATATCAGTAACTAGCCTCAGAAATGCAGGTGACAGTACCCTTATGGCAGAAAGCAAAGAGGAACGAAAGAGCCTCTTGATGAAAGTGAAACAGGAGAGTGAAAAAGCTGGCTTAAAATTCAACACTGAAAAACAAAGACCATGACACCTTGTCCCATCACTTCATGGCAAATTGATGAGGAAACAATGGAAACAGTGACCGACTTTATTTTCTTGGTCTCCAGAATCACTGCAGATTGTGACTGCAGCCATGATTAAAAGATGCTTGCTCCTTGGAAGAAAAGCTATGGCAAATCTAGACAGTGTATTAAAAAGAAGAGACATTACTTTAGAGACAAAGGTCCCTCTAGTCAAAACTATGGTTTTTCCAGCAGTGGGGAAGGAGGTGGGAGGGAGATTCGGGAAGAGGGGTGACACATATATGAATGGCTGATTCATGTTGATGTATAGCAAAATCCATCACGATATTGTAAATAATTATCCTCCAAGTAACTAATTTAAAAAATAAAAAACCATTGAGTGTACTCCCACATATATGCTCACAAATAACCTTACTCAAATGTATTCACACATAAACAAGATCACACAAAAAACACATTTACCCCAACTACTCAGTATTATGCTAATATGCATTCACATGCCTACAAATTCATTTATACAGGTGAACACACTTAAATATTCATTTTAAGCACACACATTTATACCTAAGAAAACACTCTCACCCATGAACATGCTCACACATACAATGTCACACAGAGATATGTTGACATACATACACATTCTTGCACACTAACAAACACACACTGATTTGCCCTCAAACTCAAATTCAAAAACACATACATTCACATGCGTGCACCAACACATTCATTGTTTCACATAAACATGCTGATGTGTGTGTGTGCGTGTGTGTCTGTGTGTCTGTGTTAGCCGCTCAGTCGTGTCCGACTCTTTGTGACCCCATGGACTGTAACTGTAGCTGCCAGGCTCTTCTGTCCGTGGGGATTCGCCAGGCCAGAACGCTGGAGTGGGTTGCTAGGACCCCTCCAGGGGATCTTCCTGACCCAGGTATCGAACCCAGATCTGCCACATTGCAGGTGGATTCTTTACCATCTGAGCCACCAGGGAAGCCCAAGAATCCTGGAGTGGGTAGCCTATCCCTTCTCCAAGGGATCTTCCCAATCCAGGAATCGAAACAGGATCTTCTGCATTGCAGGCAGATTCTTTACCAGCTGAGCTACCAGGGAAGCCAAAACATGCTGATATAGTCACTCAATTTCAGGACCTTACTCACAAGTTTACTCACAAAGGGACTCAGATATAAAGAGTCAGATGCTTCCAGATGATCCCACCCACACTTTCACTTACACATTCTTAAAATCCAGAACATGCTTATATACATGTATACACAAACATGTTTCCATCCACCATAAAGCTCAGACATTAGCTCACAGAAGAAATTTGCTCACATGTACTCACATTCTCATTTTATCTCACATAAATATGCACATACTAGCTCACAGCTGAGAACCTGACACACATTCTCTCATTCACATGAACATAACTTGAATATTGTCAATAGATAATTATGCCACATGGAGTTTAAGGCAAGGAAGGCTTTGTTTAAGACTACTGTAAAAGGGGACAGAGACTGTTGCAACAGGGAAAATAAACTCAACTCCATCTACACGAGAGACAGATGAAAATTTATCGCCAACAGGGTGGTTGAAGGAGGTAGTGACTGGGAAATTACTAACAGGAACTTAGGTATTGTGTTGGCTAATTTTAGATGTCAACTTGCTTGTACAGCATTTCCTGGTGTGTCTGTAAGCAGGATTCTGGAAGAGATTAGCATATGAATTGGTAGACTGAGTAAAGAAAATTGCCCTCATCAATGCAAGTGGGCATCACCCAATCCCTTGAGGGCCTGAATAGAACAGAAAGGCAGAGGAAGGATGAGTTTGCTCTTTGCCTGAACTGAGACATCCATATGACTCTGTTCTAAGACATCAGCACTCCTCGTCTTAGGCCTTTGCACTTAGACCAGGATTTGCACCATCTGCCCTCTGATTCTCAGGCTTTTAGCCTTGAACTGGGTTCAGGGTTTGTCAGGCCTTCTGACTTAGACTGAATTATACCACCGACTTTCTTGATTTACCAGCTTGCCGACAGCAGATTGCATGATTTCTGCATGAGCCAATTTCTATAATAAATCCCTTCATGTATATGTATGCTCGTGCTCATGCTCAGTTGCTAAGTCGTGCCTGACTCTGCAACCCTGTGGAATTGTAACCCTCCAGAATCCTCTGTCCATGGGATTTCCCAGACAAGAACACTGGAGTGCGTTGCCATTACCTCCTCCAGGGGATCTTCCCAACCGAGGGACTGAACCCATGTCTCCTGCGTCTCCTGCACTGCAGGCAGATTCTTTACCAATGAGCCACTTGGGAAGCCATATCTATATCTATCTTATATCTATAGCAACATCGATATATAGCAGAGAAATATAACTAATATATATATATATATATATGTATACACACACATATATAAATGTATAGACATTAGGTATCTGATCTAATTATCTATACCTATAGGTATAGATACTTGATATATAAGATACGTGTATATCTATCTGTTTCTTGTTGATCCTGTTTCTGTGGAGAACTCTGACTAACACAAGTTTCAAGGGAGGCTGGGAGTGGGACTTGATTAGATATCAAGAGGAGGGATGAAAAACTCAGATATGAAGTATGGGGGATTCTGATTAAACTGATTCTGATTAGGGAGGATCTTTGCTAAAACTGGGCTCGGCAGCTTGGTAGGTAGGATCAAGCTTCAGGTAGAGTTAAGAAGAGGACTCAGAATGGCCTAAGGTTTGGTTAAGGAGGGAGTTATTTTCAGTTCCTCCCCTTCTTCAAGGGAAGAAGAGGCATTCTTTTTCCTGTGAACAATATAAGTCCATTTCTCACTCAGTCACCTTTTGTTCACTAAGCAACAGCTGAAGTGTCTGCTGATATTTGGTAGTAGAAGATATCTGCTGGATCCTGCAAGGAGTCAATCACTTAATGAGGGAGGTTTCTAAGGAAACAAAAAAGAAAGATTAAGATTTATAGTGGACTATTAATATTTAGACACAGTTTCTGAGTCCAGAAGGATAACCAATTGAAAACATTTCTAGCCGTTGGGCTTGAAGCATGTTTAGATGGTGGAGTGAGGGGATGGCAGTGCTAATCTGATAGATTTCCTAGTTTGCAGTGAATGTTTTCTATGAAGCATAGACATCAGATAGGTTTTGGTAAGCTCATCCACAATCATGATTATTTCCTGGAGCAGAGCATGGAGATAAAGTGTAATTTCCTGAGTGACCCACGTGGCAGCAGTTTCAGGCATGAAGATCATACATAATCTGCTGCAATGATGAGTCCTTTGAAATTTATATCAAGTTGTCTAGCTTCAGCTCATAGGATTTCTTTTGATCCTATGAAGACAAAGCGTAGACTTCCAATAAGAATCTGGGCAGTCAGCTTTGTGTTCTCAATGATGTCAAATCAGGAGGGTTGGAAAAAATTTGGAAACAGAAGTTTGAGGAGTTGCCGCCAGATATTGAAGCAAACTGGAAGAGCTGAGAATTTGGTAAGGCCTGACAAAATGTATGAGATAGCAGAAGCCAGTCCGATTTAGATGTAGGTCACATAACCACGTAGTTTACAACGACGTGCAAAATAGCTCAAAGACCAGAATCCCATACCTTACAATGCTGTGTTTTCTTTTTAAAAACAAAATTTCAACAGTCACTTCCTTTTTGGCCAAAGATACTCAAAGTAAGATCATTCTTTGTAATTCTTGTAATTCTTGTTCTGTTTGATCGGGATTAGCCATCTCATGAATTTATCAGCTGAGAGTCTCCAGGAGAATTCAGGAAATCCTGACTCGGTCTAGTGGTGTGGTCTCAAAGTTGTCTACGCAATGCCATTAGGAGTAAGAATAAGATCATTCTTACATTTATAAAATGTCTGATCTCACTAGATTTGGCTTGCTTATTTGCACAGTTTCAGCAAGAATGATAATTGACCACAGAGGCCTTTTTAGTTTGCATTGCTGGAACTTTTCATAAGGAGTCTTAGATTGGACTTTGAAAAGCCTCTCGAGGCTAGGAAGCCATGCCAAGAACTCACCACCAGAATTCACATGCAGATTTAGGTAAACTAATCTCTTCTTGAAGTCCTCACAGTATCCTAAGTTTGCTAGGCCTGCCAGGTGGTGACCTCTCCTACTCAGCTCTAAGACTGAGAAAGCTGTAATCCAGGTAGGAGGCCCATTTGCCCAAGAGGACTTTGTAAGCATTGGCTTCATAAAATCACCTTTAATTTCTTTAACTATCTGATCATGTCTGATTATATGTATTGTTTTCAAATGTGATAGTCCACTAAAAGCTTATATAATCAAATCAATACAGAGGAAATTTTCATATTGAACCTATACCATTCATTGTATTACTATGAAAATGAGAATACTTAATAAGAATATTCAACTCTAGAGTGATCAGGCAGGGAAAAAAAAGTAAGTACCTCACTTACATTTACAGCAGTATGATTTACTAAACTATTATGAATCTTAGATAGCTGAAGTTAGAAGAGAAACTTGTTCTCCAGAGAATAGAACATTAAGGCATCAGCAGTAGTCCAAACAAAAGCTGTAATCATGCCTAATGTGTTCACTCAGCCCCCTGTAATTCTTGTTCTGTTTGATCTTGGATTAGCCATCTCATGAACTTATCAGCTTCTCCAGGAGAATTCAGGAAATCCTGACTCGGTCTAGTGGTGTGGTCTCCAAGTTGTTTAAGCAAGGCAATTAGGAGTTCTGTGCCTCAAGAGTACCTGGCAGAGACCTTTCAGGACTCCAAGATAGTCTCATTTTGTTGAAGATAGTTAGTCTGGCATGTAGCTGATTGCAAGGGTTTTCAGGGAAGCGTCAAGGTAAAATAACTATGGATGACAAAAGATGAAAATCATTGGTCTGTATTTCTGCCTTTGTGCCAATACCATACTGTCTTGATGACTGTAGCCTTGTAGTATAATCTGAAGTCAGGAAGGTTGATTCCTCCAGCTCCATTCTTTTCAAGACTGCTTTGGATATTCAGGGTCTTTTGTGTTTCCATATGAATTGTGAACTTTTTTGTTCTAGTTCTGTGAAAAATGCCATTGGTAACAATTTATAATAGCCAGAACATGGAAGCAACCTAGATGTTCATTGACAGATGAATGGATAAAGAGGTCCTGGTACATATACACAATGGAATATTACTCAGCCATAAAAAGGAACACATTTCAGTCAGTTCTAATGAGGTGGATGAAACTGGAACCTATAGTAAGAAAGAAGTAAGTATTATAAGAGTGAAGTAAGTCAGAAAGAGAAAGAGAAATATCATATTCTAACACATATATATGGAATCCATAAAAATGGTACTGAAGAATTTATTTACAGGGCAACAATGGAGAAACAGACATAGAGAATAGACTTATGGACATGGGGAGAGTGGAAGAGATGGTGAGATGTATGAAAAGAGTAGCATGGAAACATACATTACCAAATGTAAAATAGATAGCCAATGGGAATTTGCTGTATGGATCAGGAAACTCAAACAGGGGCTCTGTATCTACCTAGAGGGGTGCAATGGGGAGGGAGATGGGAGGGAGTTTCAAAAGGGAGGGGATATATATATATACCTATGGATGATTCATGTTGAGGTTTGACAGAAAAGAGCAAAATTCTATAAAGCAATTATCCTTCAGTAAAAAATAAATTTAAAAAAAAGATGAAAATCACCATGGTAAAAGATGGGATGAATGTTCATTATACAATGTTCATTATACAAAGTGATGCAATTGACAAGGACATTTAGTTGTTTCTGTGGCATACAACATTCTAAAATAGTAACTGGAATTGCAGCTGATAACATTATGCCAGTGTTGTCCAATTATAAGGCAAAGCAGCACCAAGATACATCATGAACAACAAAGGCATTGACATTTCTAGGAAGTTAATATAATTTCTTTTTTTTTTTCTAGGAAGTTAATATAATTTCTAAAGTATTTATATTAACATTGTACCCATAGAAGTATAAATTAGAAAAGGTGAAGCATCTCTTAGTATTTGAGAATGCTTCCCGTGCAACTCAGCTTATCAAATGAACCTAATTATTGTAACATCTCTCATTTACAAGGTGAAGGAACAGGCTCTTTGTGATTTTCCAGAGGCCTTCTGGGAAATATCAAAGTCAGTTTGATATCAAGCAGATTTCATTTAGAATTTTATATTGGAAAGACAGAATTTCACAAGTTTTTAGAAATGTCAAAAGAATTGTACAATTTGCTAAATACATTCATGGGTTATGGACTTCCCTGGCGGTTGAATGGTTAAGACTCTGCCTTCCGATGCAGGAGACACAGATTTGAGCCCTGGTCAAAGAACTAGGATCCCACATGCGATGTGGAACAACAAATGATGCTGGAATACTTGAATGTGTGTGTGTGTGTGTGCCCACGCACGCGCGTGTATATGTGTGCACAGGCACAGGCACATGCTCAGTTGTGTCTGACTCTTTGCAACGCCATGGACTGCCAGGCTCCTCTGTGCATTGAATTTTCCAAGCAAGAATACTGGAGTGTGTTGCCATGTCCTCCTCCAGCGGATATTTCTGACCCAGGGATCAAACCCGCATCTCCTGCATCGGCAGGAGGCTTCTTTGCCACTTGAGTCTCCTGGGAAGCCCAGAAAACGTGAATACCTCTGTGTAAATAGAACAGCAACAACAACTGATCACACCTTGCACCATATACAAAGATTAACTCAAAAAAATGAATCGTAGACTGAAAAGTAAAACCTGAAAAAAAAAAAAAAAAACAGAATTAAAAAAAGAATCTTAGGTAACTAAGAAACTGTTTGGCTATCCATTTATCCAGAGTATTGATAAGAAGATTTCAAAAGTAAATATTGAAGGGAATGTGATTGCAAATAGCCTTATCTCTTTTATTTATTTATCTATTAAACATGTGGTTTTATTTTTTATTAAAGAATCCTTGATTAATTTCACTGAAACTAGGGAAATGTGGCAACAAAGAAGGGAAAAATTCTTGCTATTGCATCGAGGGCTTCCCTGGTTGCTCAGTGGTAAAGAACCTGCCTGCCAACGCAGGAGACGCAGGTTCCATCCCTGATCCCACATGCCGTGGAGTAACTAAGCCTGTGGCACAACTCCTGAGCCTGTGCTCTAGAGCCTGGAAGCCACAGCTACTAGACCCACATGCTGCAACTGCTGAGACTCACATGCTCTAGAACCCATGCTCTGCAACAAGAGAAGCCACCACAACGAGACACCCATGTACTGCAACTAGAGATAGGCCCCAGTCTCCACAACTAGAGAAAAGCCTGCCCAGCAACAAAGAACTAGCAAGCCAAAAATAAATACATAAATAAATAAAATTAAGTTGCATCTACATGGGCAAACTAAAAGTCATACCTACGAATCAGTCCTATAAATCAAAGCAAAAACTACATTTTTTTTCTTTAAAACTTTAACTGCATGTGTAAGCATGAAAACAATGATCTCTTTTAGAAGTAACACTGCTCAGTTCTCTTACAAATAAAAGACGCGATAAATCAACAAAGAGCACAGGACATTATTCTGATAAGATATAGAATCTGTGCCTTCTAAGGAGATTGCTTAGAAGATAAGGAAAAACCTTTTACAATCTCTTATTAAGAGCAAACCTAGGAACAAGTTGCCTTAGCAACTGTCAAATACACAATACCATATTATTAATTATAGTCACCATGCTGTACATTATATCCTTATGATTATCTATCTTATAACTGAGAATTTGTACCGTTTTTGGCTTCATAACTGTTTCATTTTTTGTTGTTGTTGCTGTTCAGTCACTATGTTGTGTCTGACTCTGCAACCCCATGGACTGCAGCACGCCAGGCACCCTTGACCATCACTATCTCCTGGACACTGCTCAGATTCATGTCCATTGAGTCAGTGTCTGTGCTAAGTCACTTCTGTCGTGTCTGACTCATTCTGACCTGTAGCCTGCCAGGCTCCTCTGTCCATGGAATTGTCCAAGCAAGGATACTGGAGTGGGCTGCCATGCCCTCCTCCAGGGGATCTTCCCGACCAAGGAGGGATCGAAACCCCATCTCTTACGTCTCCTGCTTTGGCACTTGGGTTCTTTACCACTAACACCACCTGAGAAGCCCAAAAGTAGATGAGGGTTTCCCTCATGCATCAGTGGTAAAGAATTTTTTTTTTTTTTACTAGTAAGGTTGAACATATTATTTGTGTGTTTCTTGCTATCCTGGTTTGCCTGATTATAAATTTGAACATTTTTTTCTATTCAGTTCTTTGTTGTTTTGTGACTGATTTGTAAATACATGAAGATATTTTGATTCTAATAGTTTTTTTGGATAAATGTGTTGCAAATACCTTCCCTCAGTGTGTGGCTTGGTTTTTCAACTTTGGAAAGTGTTTTTTATTTAAAAGTTTTGTATTTTAATTTCTTTTTTTTTAATAAGATTTTTTTATTAAATGAGATAATCATACACCCAAAATAAAGTAAATGATGTCTATTATTATTTTCTTTTTTTTTATTCCTTTATTTCTCATGTGTTCCCCATCCTGAACCCTCCTCCCTCCTCCCTCCCCATACCATCCCTCTGGGTCGTCCCAGTGCACCAGCCCCAAGCATCCAGCATCGTGCACTGAACCTGGACTGGCATCTCGTTTCATACATGACATTTCACATGTTTCAATGCCATTCTCCCAAATCTTCCCACCCTCTCCCTCTCCCACAGAGTCCATAAGCCTGTTCTATACATCAGTGTCTCTTTTGCTATCTCGTATACAGGGTTATTGTTACCATCTTTCTAAATTCCATATATATGCGTTAGTATACTGTATTGGTGTTTTTCCTTCTGACTTACTTCACTCTGTATAATAGGCTCCAGTTTCATCCACCTCATTAGAACTGATTCAAATGTATTCTTTTTAATGGCTGAGTAATACTCCATTGTGTATATGTACCACAGCTTTCTTATCCATTCATCTGCTGATGGACATCTAGGTTGCTTCCATGTCCTGGCTATTATAAACAGTGCTGCGATGAACATTGGGGTACACGTGTCTCTTTCCCTTCTGGTTTCCTCAGTGTGTATGCCCAGCAGTGGGATTGCTGGATCATAAGGCAGTTCTATTTCCAGTTTTTTAAGGAATCTCCACACTGTTCTCCATAGTGGCTGTACTAGTTTGCATTCCCACCAACAGTGTAAGAGGGTTCCCTTTTCTCCACACCCTCTCCAGCATTTATTATTTGTAGACTTTTGGATCACAGCCATTCTGACTGGTGTGAAATGGTATCTCATAGTGGTTTTGATTTGCATTTCTCTGATAATGAGTGATGTTGAGCATCTTTTCATGTGTTTGTTAGCCATCTGTATGTCTTCTTTGGAGAAATGTCTATTTAGATCTTTGGCCCATTTTTTGATTGGGTCATTTATTTTTCTGGAGTTGAGCTGTAGGAGTTGCTTGTATATTTTTGAGATTAGTTGTTTGTCGGTTGCTTCATTTGCTATTATTTTCTCCCATTCTGAAGGCTGTCTTTCACCTTGCTAATAGTTTCCTTTGATGTGCAGAAGCTTTTAAGTTTAATTAGGTCCCATTTGTTTATTTTTGCTTTTATTTCCAATATTCTGGGATGTGGGCCATAGAGGATCCTGCTGTGATGTATGTCAGAGAGTGTTTTGCCTATGTTCTCCTCTAGGAGTTTTATAGTTTCTGGTCTTACGTTCAGATCTTTAATCCATTTTGAGTTTATTTTTGTATATGGTGTTAGAAAGTGTTCTAGTTTCATTCTTTTACAAGTGGTTGACCAGATTTCCCAGCACCACTTGTTAAAGAGATTGTCTTTAATCCATTGTATATTCTTGCCTCCTTTGTCAAAGATAAGGTGTCCATATGTGCGTGGATTTATCTCTGGGCTTTCTATTTTGTTCCATTGATCTATATTTCTGTCTTTGTGCCAGTTGCAGATGACATGATCCTCTACATAGAAAACCCTAAAGACTCCACCAGAAAATTACTAGAACTAATCAATGATTATAGTAAAGTTGCAGGATATAAAATCAACACACAGAAATCCCTTGCATTCCTATACACTAATAATGAGAAAACAGAAAGAGAAATTAAGGAAACAATTCCATTCACCATTGCAACGAAAAGAATAAAATACTTAGGAATATATCTACCTAAAGAAACTAAAGACCTATATATAGAAAACTATAAAACACTGGTGAAAGAAATCAAAGAGGACACTAATAGATGGAGAAATATACCATGTTCATGGATTGGAAGAATCAATATAGTGAAAATGAGTATACTACCCAAAGCAATTTATAGATTCAATGCAATCCCTATCAAGCTACCAACAGTATTCTTCACAGAGCTAGAACAAATAATTTCACAATTTGTATGGAAATACAAAAAACCTCGAATAGCCAAAGCGATCTTGAGAAAGAAAAATGGAACTGGAGGAATCAACCTACCTGACTTCAGGCTCTACTACAAAGCCACAGTTATCAAGACAGTGGTAAAGAATTTGCCTGCCACTTCAGGAGACTTAGGTTCAGTCCCTGATCCCAGAAGATCCCATATGCCACTGAGCAGCTAAGCCCATGTGCCACAACTATTGAGCTTTCATTGAATGAGTGATGCTATCTAACCATCTCATCCTCTGCTGTCCCCTTCTCCTCTTGCCCTCAATTTTTCCCAGCATCAGGATCTTGTCCAATGAGTCAGCTCTTCACATCAGGTGGCCAAAGTATTGGAGCTTAGCTTCAGCATTGGTCCATTCAGTGAATATTCAGGGTTGATTTCCTTTTGGATTGACTGGTTTGATCACCTTGCTGTCCAAGGGACTGGAAATCATCACAATTTGAAACCATCAGTTCTTCAGTGCTCACCCCACTTTATGGTGCAACTCTCACATCCGCATGAGACTACTGGAAAAACCATAGATTTGACTAGATGGACCTTTGTCGGCAAAGTGATGTGTCTGATTTTTAATATGCTGTCTAGGTTTCTCACAGCTTTTCTTCCAAGGAGCAAGCGTCTTTTAATTTCATGGCTGCTGTCACCGTCTGCGGTATTTTGGAGCCCAAGAAAATAAACTGTCATTGTTTCTAATTTTTTCCCATCTCTTTGCCATGAAGGGATGGGACCAGATGCTGTGATCTTAGTTTTTCTGGGTTTTAAGCCAGCTTTTTGACTCTGTTCTTTCACTTTCATCAAGAGGCTCTTTAGTTCCTCTTTGCTTTCTGCCATTAAAGTGGTATCATCTGCATATCTGAGATTGTTGGTATTTCTCCTTGTGTTCTTGATTGTAGCTTGTGTTATATCCAGCCTAGCATTTCACATGATGTACTCAGCATAAAAGTTATACTAAATCAGGATGACAATATACAGCCTTGCATGCCATTCACAATTTTGAACCAGTCCATTGTTCCTTGTCAGGTTCTAACTGTTGCTTCTTGACCCCACATACAGGTTTCACAGGAGACAGGTAAGGTGGTCTGGTATTCCCATCTCTTTTAAAAAATTTTCCACACTTTATTGTGATCCGCACAGTCAAAGGTTTTCATTTTTCAATATATTTTTATTGAAGTGTAATTGATTTACAATGTTATATTCAGTTCAGTTCAGTTCAGTTGCTCAGTTGTATACGACTCTTTGCGACCCTGTGGATGGCAGCACACCAGGCCTCCCTGTCCATCACCAACTCCTAGAGTTCACTCAAACCCACGTCCATCGAGTCAGTGATGCCATCCAGCCATCTCATCCTTTGTCGTCCTCTTTTCCTCCTGCCCCCAATCCCTCCCAGCATCAGAGTCTTTTCCAATGAGTCAACTCTTCGCATGAGGTGGCCAAAGTACTGGAGTTTCAGCTTTAGCATCAGTCCTTCCAAAGAACACCCAGGACTGATCTCCTTCAGAATGGACTGGTTGGATCTCCTTGCAGTCCAAAGGACTCTCAAGAGTCTTCTCTAACACCACAGTTCAAAAGCATCAATTCTTTGGTGCTCAGCTTTCTTCACAGTCCAACTCTCACATCCATTCATGACTACTGGAAAAACCTAGCCTTAACTAGACAGACCTTTGTTGGCAAAGCAATGTCTCTGCTTTTTAATATGCTATCTAGGTTGGTCATCACTTTCCTTCCAAGGAGTAAGCGTCTTTTAATTTCGTGGCTGCAGTCACCGTCTGCAGTGATTTTGGAGCCCAAAAAAATAAAGTCTGGCACTGTTTCCACTGTTTCCCCATCTATTTCCCATGAAGTGATGGGACCAGATGCCATGATCTTAGTTTTCTGAGTGTTGAGCTTTAAGCATATACGTTTTCATATTTTTTTCCATTATGGTTTATTACAGATAGTTCCCTGTGCTATACAGTAGGACCTCGTTGGTTATGTATTTCATATTTAGTAGTTTATATATGCTTATCCCAACCTCTCAATTAACCCCTTCTCTACCCCCTTACCCCTTTGGTAACCATAAGTTGTTTTTTATGTCTGTGAGTGTTTCTCTTTTGTAAATATGTTCACTTGTAACATAGTTTGATTCCACATATAAGTGAAATCCTATGATGTTTGTCTTTGTCTGTCTGACTTACCTCACTTAGTATGATAATCTCTCGGTCCATCCATGTTGCTGATAAATGGCCTCATTATATTTCATGCTCTTATGGCTAAGTAGTATTCTGTTGTATATGTGTACCACATCTTCTTTATCCATTCATGTGTGGATGGACATTTAGGTTGCTTCCTTGTCTTGGCCCTTGTAAATAGTGCTGCTATGAACGTTGGGGTGCATGTATCTTTTTGAATTAGAGTTTTCTCTGGATATATGCCCAGGAGTGGGTTTGAGGGGTCATATGGTGTGTTCTTGCTAAGTCACTTCACTCCAGTCGTGTCCAATTCTGTGCAGACAACAATGTTGTGTTGGTTTCTGCCATACAGCAACATGAATCAGCCATAGGTATCCATGTGTCACCTCCCTCTTCAGACTCCCTCTCGACTCCCACCCCATCTCACCCCTCTAGGTTGTCACAGAGCACAAAGTTGAGCTCCCTGTGTTATACAGCAACTTCACACCAGCTATTTATATTACATATAGTAATGTATAGTAATGCTCTTTCAATTCGTCCCACCCTCTCCTGCCCCCACTGTGTCCATGAGTCTGCTCTCTATATCTGAATCCTATTCCTGCCCTGCAAAGAAGTTCATCAGTACCATTTTTCTAGATTCCATATATATGTGTTAATGAACGATATTTGTTTTTCTCTTTCTGACTTACTTCACTCTGTATATATAACAAGCTCCGGGTAGGAGGTCGGGTTTGAGAGCTCGCACTCTTTAACTGCCACACCTGCCCAAAGACCCCAGGTCCTGCCTCTGCAGCGAAGCTCACCCCATGAGTTTAAACACAGGGAATTGGAAAGTGTTTCTGTGTAGAGTGTATGTTTGCAGTTTGCTTAAAGTTCAACTGAAATAATACACATACACTCACACACACCCACACAGTGCTCCAGATAAGTTTCTGAGTCATAGAAGGTTTCTGTCTCTACTCAGGTTTTACACAGGTTTTATCTTTAGATCTCCCAATTCTTACAAAATTTTTAAGGCTGTTTTAAAATCTTTCAGGTAGAAAAACTGGCTTACGTAAGAGTAATGTTCCACCTGGTGCTCAGGCAAAGGTGTTGAGTGTGCCTGAGGCTGGAATATTAAACAAATATATGGAGAAGGATGCTTTTTACCTACACTCTGAGTTTTCTAGGTGGCCATGTGAGAAAGAAGAGAAGTCATTATGTGTATGAAATTTTCAATACCAAAATTAGTAAAATATGTAGACTTAATTAAAATCTGTCAACGGCTCCCTATTTACTATATAAACATCAGCTCCTAACAAAGGTCTAAATTTTAGTTTTTGTGTTTTTGAAAGTGGGTGTTATTGATGTTATTACAGTCATTTCTGTGTTTCTTTTGTTACAAAAGGCACAGTGTTTGCATTCTCTCTCAGGGTATATGTGGCATAAGACATAGAGGCTAGGTAAGTTACAGTTGTCTAAATATACGAGTTCCAAATTCTATAATGTGTTCTAAGTTTCTGGGTCACTGCCAACCCCATTTTGCCTTTTCAACTGTCTCCCTATTAAGTTCTGCCTGTAGAGATTTCCAGAGAAAGGCAAGAAGTCTGAAGGACGGAGAATCCACTATGTATTATCACTGCTCCTGCTTCCCCTCAGTTTCACACCCATAAAGGCAAAGATATTTTTTCAGATGAATTTTTTAAAAAGAATTCTATTTTATGCCATATAAGTATTTATGATATATAGTATATTATATTGAACATATACTGTATATATATATATATAATATTAAATACATATTGTTTTACATATATTGGGTTTTTATATATATATATATATATATTATATATATATATATATATATATATATATATATATATATATATCACTGGAGTGGGTTGTCATTTCCTTCTCCAGGGGATATTCCTCATCCTGGGATCAAACCTCGGTCTCCTGCATTGCAGGCAGATTCTTTACAATCTGAACCACCAGGGAAGCCCTATATATATATATATATTAATATATGTATGTCCATTCTGAAGGAGATCAGCCCTGGGATTTCTTTGGAAGGAATGATGCTAAAGCTGAAACTCCAGTACTTTGGCCACCTCATGTGAAGAATTGACTCATTGGAAAAGACTCTGATGCTGGAAGGGATTGGGGGCAGGAGGAGAAGGGGACGACAGAGGATGAGATGGCTGGATGGCATCACCAACTCAATGGACGTGAGTCTGGGTGAACTCCCCGGAGTTGGTGATGGACAGGGAGGCCTGGCGTGCTGCGATTCATGGGGTCGCAAAGAGTCAGACACGACTGAGCGACTGATCTGATCTGATATGTATATTATACACACATATACATATATATGCATATAATATTTTCTTTATCCTTTCATCTGCCACAAACACTTAGGTTGTCTTCATTCTTGACTATTGCAAATAATGCTGCAATGAGCATATAAGAGCAGAGCAGGAATCATGTCCTTTGGATATATTTTCAGGAGTGGGATTGCTGGATGATCTGATAATTCTAGTTTTAATTTTTTGAGGAATCTCCACACTGTTTTTTTGTAGCGGCTGCACGATTTTCATTCCCACCAATGGAGCAGAAGGGTTCCCTTTTTACCACAACCTTGCCAGTGCTTGCTATTTCTTGTCCTTTTGATAATAGCCATTGTAACAGATGTGATGTCTTTTTTCACATTTTATTTTATACTGGAGTATAGTTGATTAACAATGTCATGATAGTTTCAGGTATACAATAAGTGATTTGTTATACATGTATTAATAGACGTAAGTATTATTTTTCAAATTCTTTTCCCATTTAGGTTGTTACATGATATGATCAGAAGATTTCTTTTGGGGGGCCATGCCACAAAGCTTGTAGGATCTTAGTTCCCTGACCAGGGGTCAAACCCATGCACCCTGCAGTGGAAGTGTGGAGTCCTAACCATTGGACCACCAGGGAAGTCCTCCATGTATTATTGATTGCGAATTTCTCTTTTGCTCTTGACTTGACTGAGTTCCTTATACATTTTGCATATGAACCCCTTAGCAGGTATATGCTTTGCAAATATTTTCCTCTGCTCCATAGGTAAGTTGCCTTTTCATTTTTTTGATTGCTTTCTTTGCTGTGTAGCATCTTTTTAGTTTGATGTAATTCACCTGTTTATTTTTGCTTTCATTGCCTTGTTTTGGGATCAATTAAAAAAATTCTTTGTCAAAACCCATGTTAAAGTGCTTACCCCAATATTTTCTTCTCGGAGTTTTACCCTTTCAGGCCTTATGTTTAATCTTTATACATTTTGAATTGACTTGGGGATATGGTGTAAGATAATAGGCTATGCTTTCCTCATGATGTTTTCTTGATTGTTGTTTTTCCTTGCTTGCAGGTGGTCTTCCCAACCCAGGGACCCAACACACATCTCCTGCAAGTCTCCTGCATTGCAGGGGAATTCTTTGCTGCTGAGCTACCAGGAAACACTCATTGCATGTTCTTGGAGCTCTTGTCAAATAGGTGAGCATGTATGTGTGGGTTTGGCCTTCCCAGGTGGCACTAGTGGTAAGACACAGGTTGGATCCCTGGGTTGGGAAGATCCCCAGGAGGAGGGCACAGCAGTGCACTGCAATATTCTTGCCTGGAAAATCCCATGGACAGAGGAGCCCAGTGGGTTACTGCCCATAGGGTTGCAAAGCATTGGACATGACTGAAGTGACTTAGCATGCATGCATGAACGCACGCACGCACATGTGGGTTTATTTCTGGGATCTATATGTTGTTTCAAAGATCTGTGTATCTATTCTTATGCCAGAACCATACTGTTTTGATTACTATATCTTTGTGACATAATGAAATCAGGAAGCATGATGCCTCTAGGACTGTAATTTGTGGAGTGGTTCATCAAAGGGTAAAAACAAATCAGTTATAAGCTAAATAAATTCTAGGGATCTAATGTACAGCATGTTGAATATAAATTTAAGACATTGTATGGTATACTGTAGACTTGATGAGGGAGTAGATCTTAGTTTTATCCCACACCCCACCTCCTAAAATCCTTTAACTATGTGAGGTAATGTGTGTATTAAGTAGCCTGTGGTAATCATTTAACAATGTATGCATACATCACATCACATTGTTCAACTTAAATATACAAATTTTATTTATAAATTATACCGCAACAAAGTAGGAGGGGATGAGAGGCATGCATATCCTGTTCACACTGAAAAATTGATATAGGGACTACCCTTGTGGCTCAGTGCTAAAGAACCTGCCTGCCAATTCAGAGGACATGGGTTTGATCCCAGGTCCAGGAAGATCCCACATACTGTGGAGCAATTAAACCGGTGTGTCACAACTGCTGAGCCCGAGCCCTAGAGCCCATGTTCTGCAATAATAGAAGCCATTGTAATGAGAAGCCCTTCTACTGCAACCAGACAGTAGCCCCTGCTCTTCACAGCTAGAGAAAGCCTGCGCAGCTAAATAGACCCAGCATAGCTTAAAAAATAAATGCTAAAGTAGTCCTTCAGGCTGAAGTGAAACACCGGTGGGCACCTATTTGGAGGACTGTGAAGAAATAAACCACAAAGGCCAAGGGAACTGCACAGATAAATGCGAAAGCCAGTATTCCTGCACTTTGGGTTTATAACTCCTCTTTTCAAACAATACTTATTTATTAATGGACACATTGGGTCTTCATTGCAACACGATCTTCACTGCATCATGAGGGCGTCTCTCCAGCTGTGACACATGGGCTCCAGAGCATGCGGGCTCAGGAGTTGTGGCCCCAAGGTTTAGTTGATCCACCACATGTGGCATCTTAGATACGGGTTCAGGGTTTGAACCTACATCCCTGCATTGGAAGGCGGATTCTAAACCACTGGACCACCAGGGAAATCCCTGTGACTTCTGTTTATCTTCTCCTCTCTTTGTATTTTGATTTAAAAGAAAAATGTATAAAGCAGTAACCATAAATCTGTAAATAGGAACCACATGCAAACCTGCCATTTATCACAATAAATAGAGGAATGTGGCAGACCTGGGAGGGAACAGAGTTTAGAATACTATGAAAAACTATCTCAGTATTAATACAAACTTGACTTTTTTAAAGGTAAGATATAATTATGATTCACAGGCATAACAACCCCCCAAAAAAAAGCACAAACAAATTTAAAAACTCCAGACTTAAAAATATTTTAAAAGTAAAGAGTAAGAGTGATGATCACTTTGTGCAAGAGAAAATTTCAATTAATCACAGAAAAAGACAGTAATTGAGGAGTGATGGAACAAAAATGGGCTGACATGTGGAAAGTTAGAAAACTGTTAGGAAAAATCTTTCCTCAGAAATAATCTCTGCAATGCTGCTGCTGCCAAGTTGCTTCATCGTGTCCGACTCTGTGGGACCCCATAGGCGGCAGCCCACCAGGCTCCTCTGTCCCTGGGATTCTCCAGGCAAGAATACTGGAGTGGGTTTGCCATTTCCTTCTCCCAAATCTCTGCAATACCAACAGATAAAACTATTCAATGAAAAGGCAGATTGGCAAAGAGGATAACAATAAATGTAACCCAGTATATGTTATCTTATAATATAAGAGGTCTTGTCTTACATCAAAAAGAGTTTGCAAGCAAAAGGGTAGAAAATGGTTATCCATGCAAATCGTCCCAAAGTGGGAATTGCAGTGGCTTGTACTGGCATTAGATGAAATAGATTTTAAGAGAACTTTTTTTTTTTTTTTTTAACAGAATAGTAACAGCTTTCTATATTAAAAAAAAAAAAAATCAGTACACAAAGGAGATATATGAAGTTATATATCCATAAGTTCCCAGCAGAGCTTCCCAAATATATGAAACAAAAAGTGACAGAACTGGGATAGAGTACATAGTTCTAAATAATCCTTGGAGACTTCAAGCACATCCATTTTCAATGAGGGACCAGGCACATAGATAGGAGGACCAATAGTGAGGATCAAGGAATGGGAACAGCTAGACCTAACTAACATCTGTAGAGCACACAGCCAAGAAAAGCAAATATGTTTGGAAAGCAACACAGGGAAGCCACAAAGCTTCCCTTGTGGCTCAGCTTGTAAAGAATCCTCCTGCAATGGGGGAGACCTGGGTCAATCCCTGGATTGGGAAGATCCTCTGGAGAAGGAACGGCTAGCCACTCCAGTATTCTGTCCTGGAGAATTTCAAGGACTGTATAGTCCATGGGGTCACAAAGAGTTGGACATGACTGAGTGGCTTTCACTTGGAAAGCAACAGCAAAGGAGACAGGGAAGTTTGCTACCCTTGCTTGAAATGGGCACACTTGAGAAGCAACCGGGATGACTGCCCCATGGTCCACCCCCTGCTGCACCCCATGATCCATCTTCAGTGACCACCCTACTACACTGGATTTCTGATCCCCAAAGACTCTAGGCCGGCCCCTGGAACGTGGGAATCAAAAGCGAAAACTGTAAAGAAGCTTTGTCATCAGCACCCCCTGTCACTATCGGCTGAACACTCCCTAGACTTCCACTCTATGGATTCACTGATGATCCCCAGCCTCAGACTGCGTCCTCAGAGGTGCCAGGCAAAGGGGGAAAA
>NW_020867675.1:0-54535 GCF_003369695.1 Bos indicus x Bos taurus
AGTTTCTGAAGAGGGGAGGAGAGGGGAAGCCAGTATGTTCTGTGACTTTAGAATGGGTGGTACAGTCAAGCCACACATCTTGCTGGAAGGTTACTGCTCTTCATTCGGGAACAGACATCTGAGTAATGGTTTTAGTGCTTTTCCAAGTATGGGAAGATGCAGGAAACTGGGTTCATAAAATTTTCACCCAAAAACGCCTAATGGTACCTGGCATCAGTTTTGTCAGTTTCCCAGAGGACAAAATTCCTCACTCTGATCTTCACCTTGAATTCCTTTTAGGGTATAATTTAGGTCAGTGACCGCAGTGGCTCACAACTGGATTCCAGTAGGACTGGATGGTGGGCAACAATCTTTGTTTTACAAACTCCTCCCTTTAGGTCTTAACTTTGACCAAGGTTTGAGAGGCGTTTTGTGACCAATGTGGCCCACAACACTAGGAATGCTCATCCCCAGGTCAGGCCAGGATTTCTTTGATAGGACCCTGCATGTGCTATTAGGGGACTAGGCCCTCCTGACAGTAACCCCCAGCCTCTGGATGGCCTGTCTTGCTGGTCTGTTACAGTCAGGAAATGATTCCCTCTTGTTGCTTCTTCCCATAGCTAGAGTTCTGCTATTACCATCATTGATCTTTGAGAGCTATCTATTGGGTGATGGTTTCAAGTCACTTAGTTATTGTTGCTTTTATCAGAGGCTCAGTCACACATCTGGTAATGCAAGAAACGATCATGTCGTCAAATAGGCAGGATATGAACAGTATAGCTAGTGAGACTAGTAAGGTCTTAAAGCAAGTATTTAAGGTGAGAACTTCTGGTAGGTATGGCTCCATACCTCCTCAGGTCCTGTGACCTGGTCTGTTCTGTACCAGTCCCGTATCTTTAAGGGAAATGATCTATTGGTGTTGTGCATCAGTTTCACCAAAAGCTCTATGCACATGCAGGGTACATGGCGAGTCTTGGTGATCCCATGCAGAATTGAGAAGGCGTGTTATCTTCTAAGGAGTTTTCATGGCTGGCACTAGAAGAAGAAGAATTGATCTTTCTAGTTGAGCAGGTGTTTCTGTCGTTGGGGAGGTCAGGTTAATGCATAGTGCAGATGAACAGTGCACACTAGAGGGCAGGGAAAAACATTTCTGTTTAACTCGTCTTACCTCTAAAATATTAACTTTATTCAGTCAGCCTGAAAGTTGGTACCTTTTGAGCTCCTTCACCCATTTTGCCCCTACCTCAACACAGAAAATGATCTTAAGGATTCTTGGGAAATGGAAATGAACTGATGTCACTTCCCTATTTCTATCTGTTCAAGGGCTTTCCATCCCATGCAAGGAATAATTCAATTTTTCCATCTCACACAGACACACAAAAATCCCACTAGAGCTCTACTTGTCCTGGTGTCTTTTCTAATTCATTTCCCGTCTTGCTGCCTGCTCTATGCCCCTGTAGTCTCCTGCTCCTCTTGTGATTGCTGTAACCTACAAAGTTTATTTCCACCTTAGAGTTGGTATTTGTTGATTCCTCTTTGCAAAGCTCACCTTGGGTTCTTTGCACAGTACCTCCCCGCTTGCAATCAGTCTCTGCTCCCAGGTCTCCTACTCAGAGAGCATTGTTTGTTTTTTTATTTTTTTTAATTAATTTTTATTGGCGTATAGTTGCTTGACAGTGTTGTTTTAGTTTCTGCTGTACAGCAAAGTGAATCAGTTACTGTAGACATTTATTCCATCTTTTTTGGATTTCCTTTTCCATTTGCATCACAGAGGTGTGTTTCTGATCTTCCTCTGGTTGTTTAGTTTCTAAGTGTTGTCTGACTCTCTTACAAACCCATGGACTGTAGTCCAGCCTCTTCTGTCCACAGGATTTCCCAGGCAAGAATACTGGAGTGGGTTGCCATTTCCTCCTCCAGGGGATCTTCCTGACCCAGGGATGGAAGTCGCGTCTCCTGTATTGCAAGCGGATTCTGTACCACTAGTGCCACCAGGAAAAAGCCTCCATTCCCTTGTTGTTGTTGTTCAATTGCCAAGTCGAGTCCTACTCTTTGCAACCTTATGGACTGGATGGGAAGCCTTCAATTGATGAGTGTGGTGACCCAAGGACAAAGAGCAGATAAAACCAAGGAGGGTCTTGGAATGCAGGAACAGAAAAACCAGATCCTTATCCTTCCCTCCCCCATGTTGTAACTATTAATGGAACAGTATAACCTGTCTCTCCTTCTACCCCATTGGGAGAAGGTATTTGCCCTACTCTTCCCCGACCCAGCATACATGCCTCATCCAATCAGCAAATGACCTGCAAGACCCCTATCCCACGCCTTGTACCCTGGGTATAAAAGTGGACTAAGGACCCCTGTTCGGTTCTCCCTTGAGCTGGCCTGCTGTTCTAACAGCGTCTCCCATTCTAATAAACTTGATTCTTTCATTCTGTCTCATGTCTGGAAATTCTTTTTCCAACCTGCGCCTGGGCCACGACAATGAGGAGGTGAAACGCTGAAAGCTGAGTCAAATAGTCCTAAGGCTTTAGGATCTATGAGGATATCTGTGCAGAAAAACAGACTGTCATAGAGACAGTCCCTTCTTCTTAGGGGCAGTTTGAGCCCTCATTAAAGCTACGAGTAAAACTTTAAACCAACTGTCTTGTGTTTCCTGAGTTAGCTCACACGGGTGTCTTTTAATAATGTCATTAGCCTTTTCAACTTTTTCTGAAGATTGGGGTCTCCAGGAACAGTGTGATATTCTATTCCTAGAGCTTTTGCCACCCCTGAGTTATAGCAGCTTTAAAGACGGAGCCATTGTCACTCTGAACTTTAGAGTTTAAGACCCCACTTACATCATGAGAAGTCAGTATAGTAAAATTTTGCCCATTAGTAAATTTATGAGCTTTAGGCATTAGCAAAATAGTAACAATTGCCCTTATACAATGTTGCCATCGCCTTTTTTTTTTCAGTAACAACTCTGATCCTGTGGGCAAGCTCAAAGTTGGAGCCTGTAAGAGAGCAGTTTGAAGAGCCTTAAAAGCTTCACTTTTCACTTTCATGCACTGGAGAAGGAAATGGCAACCCACTCCAGTGTTCTTGCCTGGAGAATCCCAGGGACAGGGGAGCCTGATGGGCTGCCATCTATGGGGTCGCACAGAGTCGGACACGACTGAAGTGACTTAGCAGCAGCAGCAGCAGCAAAAGCTTTTTGAGTCTCTGGGGACCAAACCAACTTGTTGGTTTGGGCCTACTAAGTCTCAGTTATAAGTTTATATAAAGGCTGGGCAAGATCCCCGTAACCCAGAATCCAAATGCGGCAATAGCCTGTAATGCCCAAGAATCCTTTCAATTGTCTTAGTCATATTAGGTTCATTTAGGAATTTCAGACAATAAAGTATAAGGATTAAACACTTATTATTCATGTATCTTGAACAAGTCTCCATTTATCATTTGACTTTTTTCCACCCAAAAATAGGAGTGTTGTCGGGACTGTTACAGGGAATTAATAGCCCCTGCTCCTTTAAATTCTCAATGATGGGTTTTAACCCTTCCTTAACACCTCAAGTTTAATGGATACTGCTTTTGATGTGAAAATGGGTGAGGGTCTTTGAGCTTGATAAAGATAGGAACAGCATTGTGTGCTCGACCTACAGTTTTTCCATCAGCCCACACTTTAGGATTTACATTTTGTTCAATTAATGGGAGAGAAAGAGCAGAGGCCTGGACCTTGCTCAGTATATCCCTCCCCAGAAGCGGTGAGGGAGACTCTGGCACGATTAGAAACTCAAGAAAACAGCACAGAGTCCCAGTTGTAGCTTAAAGGATGACTGGCATAATAGCATTTGGCTGGTCCAGACAGTCCGATTATGGTAGTAGATCCAGAGGAAAGTGGACCAGGGGCTTCAGTGAGCACAGAGAAATTTGCCCCAGTGTCCAAAAGAAATCAACTGTTTGGCCGTCCACAGTTATTAATACACGGGGTTCCTCAGGTGTAATTAGGATGGGAGTTTGTGTGGGGACCCCTGGGCACCTTCAGTCCTGATTGTCCTAAGAGCCTGACCCCTGGGGCCTACACCTCGGAGGGCAGTCTCTTCTCCAGTATCGTCCTTTGCAGACCAGACCTGGAGCAGGGGCAGCTTAGATGCCTGAGGGCAATCCCACTTGAGATGCCCCTCCTTTCCACAGTAATAACAAGCCCATCCCTTTTCACCTGGGTCCCTCTGGGCATTTTTCTCAGGCTGTTTCAGAGCAGGACTAACAGCCATTGTTGAGGCGTCAGTCTTTCGCCTGGTTCTTTTTTGCCTTTTATTTTCCTCCTCATATTCTCTACCATAATATGCCATCTGAGCCAGCTGCAACAGTTTTTTAAAAAACTGATTTGGTCCAAACGCCCCTTTTTGTAACTTACGTCAGATATCTGGAGCCGACTGAGTGAGAAATCTTTTAAGATCACTTCTCCCTCTGAACTTTCAGGCTCAACATCAGTAAACTTGTAGAGAGCCTCCAATAATTATTTAGGAATTTACCAGGAGTTTCCTTCTGTCCCTATTCTTTGTCAGTAAACTTAGCCCAGTCTTAGCACGTGCTCACTTGAGTGCTTCAAGAATACATTCAGCAAAGTGGCTCTGTTATAGGAACTGCTTGGCTCCCAGTAGAGAGGAGGGCTATTTCGAGCTCCCTCTTTCCTCTTATCTCACATTCAAGCCATTCATCTCCAAAAGTAGTAGCTTCCTCCCAAACTCAAGTTTTCAAGTCAGAAGTCAGCGTCTGTCCCAAGACATGCATTACATCTCTCCAAGTAAGCTCATAGAGTAAAGTTAGTCCCATAAAGTCTTGTATGTACTTTTTGGATCCTCTTGATAGTCTCAACCACAAATGGTACTGTTTGAATTTCTACTGAGACTGAGGCAACCCCTCCTAGAAGGGTGCCCTGACTCCCAGCCTGTTCAGTTGGGAGCCTCAGGTTCATGGGTAAAGTAAGAGAACAGGAGGCAGCTGAAGGTTTCACACCCAAATCTGTACCCTTAGGACATAAGGCTGGCATGTCTCGCAGAGAGATCAAGAGCAACGCATATGGCACTTCTGCCCATTTCTCTTGTTTTCTACAGATCCGGTCTAGTTGTAAAACAGTATCATAATTGAGACACCCTTTAACAGGCCAGTGTTCCCCATCTTCTAAAGGATACCATGGCCATTCATTATCACAGAAGAAGATCAGGAGTGTCTTTTTTAAACTCCGGGGATCAAACTTGTCCCAGTTTTTAAAATACATTTTAAAAGAGTGGTTTTTGGAACTGCTAGTTCCCATCTGGAAGAGAGAAAAAAAGCGGCATCCACAGCCGTGGCTTTTTTCCACCAGAAGCGTTGTTCCGTGCTCTAGATGGGGGTGTAGACAGACTCTCCACCAAAGTTTTCCTTCCCTGGTTGGACTTAGTCGTCTCTTACTGATGCAGGCATCTTACTCATCCCTCCCAGTTCTACCACTGAGGCGGGGTGGAGATGCACCAGGGGTAGACCTGATGGCATCCCAGACTGATTGAGTTCCATACCAACAAGACCTTTGTTTGATTTGTCCTTTTCTCTGATGCCGCCTGGGTTGGACCAGAGTAGTTTTCTCAGAATGTTTCCCAAGCTAGGACTCCTAGGGGAAGCATCCATCTTTCATGTGCCTATGCACATTCCTGAGTACAGTCCTGACCGCAGTAGAAGCAGTGAGTCATAAAGGGATGAACAGCAATCACGATATCCCTTCTGAGCGTCACCACGTGACTATATGTGATAACAAAAGGAGTGGTGGAGAGTTGAGTGAGGAAAAAATGATTTTTTGTCCTCCAGTTACCAGGGCCAATCCTTCCAGTTCATTTCCACAGATTCCACAAAAGGAAAAATCTAGGGAGTTGAGACAAAAGCCATCAGAGAGCCTTCTCTGATCCACTAAGAGCTAGCATTTCCTATCTGACCAGATCCTGCAATTCCCGAGCTGTGTCCTCAAAAACCTCATGGTCACCAGTATTGGAGCTTCAGCTTCAGCATCAGTCCTTCCAATGAATGTTGAAGACTGATTTCCTTTAGAACTGACTGGTTTGATCTCCTTACAATCCAAGGGACTCTCCAGAATCTTTTCCAACACCATAGTTCAAAAGCATCAATTCTTCGGCGCTCAGCTTTCTTTCTGGTCCAACTCTCACATCCATACATGACTACTGGATAAACCAGAGCTTTGACTAGATGGACCTTTGTCAGCAAGGTAATGTCTCTTTTTAATATGCTGTCTAGGTTGGTTATAGCTTTTCTTCGAAGGAGCAAGTATCTTTAATCTCATGGCTGCATCATCATCTACAGTGATTTTGGAGCCCAAGAAAATAATGTCTGTCACTATTTCCATTGTTTCCCCATCTATTTGCCATGAGGTGATGGGAACAGATGCCGTGATCTTAGTTTTTTGAATGTTGACTATTTTTTTAAATTTTATTTTATTTTTTAACTTTACAATATTGTATTGGTTTTGCCATATATCAAAATGAATCCGCCACAGGTATACATGTGTTCCCCATCTTGAACCCTCCTCCCTCCTCCCTCCCCATACCATCCCTCTGGGTCGTCCCAGTGCACCAGCCTCAAGCATCCAGTATCGTGCATCAAACCTGGACTGGCGACTCATTTCATATATGATATTACACATGTTTCAATGCCATTCTCCCAAATCATCCCACCCTCTCCCTCTCCCACAGAGTCGAAAAGACTGTTCTATACATCAGTGTCTCTTTTGCTGTCTCGTACACAGGGTTATTGTTACCATCTTTCTAAGTTCCTTATATATGCGTTAGTATACTGTATTGCTGTTTTTCTTTCTGGCTTACTTCACTCTGTATAATAGGCTCCAGTTTCATCCACCTCATTAGAACTGATTCAAATGTATTCTTTTTAATGGCTGAGAATTACTCCATTGTGTATATGTACCACAGCTTTCTTACCCATTCATCTGCTGATGGGCATCTAGGTTGCTTCCATGTCCTGGCTATTATAAACAGTGCTGCGATGAACATTGGGGTACACGTGTCTCTTTCCCTTCTGGTTTCCTCAGTGTGTATGCCCAGCAGTGGGATTGCTGGATCATAAGGCAGTTCTATTTCCAGTTTTTTAAGGAATCTCCACACTGTTCTCCATAGTGGCTGTACTAGTTTGCATTCCCACCAACAGTGTAAGAGAGTTCCCTTTTCTCCACACCCTCTCCAGCATTTATTGCTTGTAGACTTTTGGACCGCAGCTATTCTGACTGGCGTGAAATGGTACCTCATAGTGGTTTTGATTTGCATTTCTCTGATAATGAGTGATGTTGAGCATCTTTTCATGTGTTTGTTAGCCATCTGTATGTCTTCCCTGGAGAAATGTCTATTTAGTTCTTTGGCCCATTTTTTGATTGGGTCATTTATTTTTCTGGAACTGAGCTGTAGGTGTTGCTTGTATATTTTTGAGATTAGTTGTTTGTCAGTTGCTTCATTTGCTATTATTTTCTCCCATTCTGAAGGCTGTCTTTTCACCTTGCTAATAGTTTCCTTTGTTGTGCAGAAGCTTTTAAGTTTAATTAGGTCCCATTTGTTTATTTTTGCTTTTATTTCCAATATTCTGGGAGGTGGGTCATAGAGGATCCTGCTGTGATGTATGTCAGAGAGTGTTTTGCCTATGTTCTCCTCTAGGAGTTTTCTAGTTTCTGGTCTTACATTTAGATCTTTAATCCATTTTGAGTTTATTTTTGTGTATGGTGTTAGAAAGCGTTCTAGTTTCATTGTTTTACAAGTGGTTGGCCAGTTTTCAAAGCACCACTTGTTAAAGATATTGTCTTTAATCCATTGTATATTCTTGCCTCCTTTGTCAAAGATAAGGTGTCCATATGTGTGTGGATTTATCTCTGGGCTTTCTATTTTGTTCCATTGATCTATATTTCTGTCTTTGTGCCAGTACCATACTGTCTTGATGACTATAGCTTTGTAGTAGAGCCTGAAGTCAGGCAGGTTGATTCCTCCAGTTCCATTTTTCTTTCTCAAGATTGCTTTGGCTATTCGAGGTTTTTTGTATTTCCATATAAACTGTGAAATTATTTGTTCTAGCTCTGTGAAGAATACCGTTGGTAGCTTGATAGGGATTGCATTGAATCTATAAATTGCTTTGGGTAGTATACTCATTTTCACTATATTGATTTTTCCACTCCATGAACATGGTATATTTCTTCATCTATTAGTGTCCTCCTTGATTTCTTTCACCAGTATTTTATAGTTTTCTATATATAGGTCTTTAGTTTCTTTAGGTAGATACATCATCATCTACAGTGATTTTGGAGCCTAAGAAAATAATCTCTGTCACTATTTCCATTGTTTCCCCATCTATTTGCCATGAGGTGATGGGACCAGATGCCATGATCTTAGTTTTTGAATGTTGACTTTTAAGCCAGCTTTGTCACTCTCCTCTTTCACTTTCATCAAGAGGCTCTTTTGTTCTTCTTGACTTTCTGCCATAAGGGTGGTGTTCTCTGCATATCTCAGGTTATTGATATTTCTCCTGGCAATCTTGATTCCAGCTTGTGCTTCATCCAGCCTGGCATTTCACATCATGTGCACTGCATATAAGTTAAAGAAGCAGGGTAACAATATACAGCCTTGATGTACTCATTTCTCAATTTGGAACAAGTCTGTTGTTCCATGTCCAGTTCTAACTGTTGCTTTTTGACCTGCATACAGGTTTCTCAGGAGCAGGTCAGGTAGTCTGGTATTCCCATCTCTTAAATTTTCCACAGTTTGTTGTGATCCACACAGTCAAAGGATTTGGCATAGTCAATGAAGCAGGAGTAGATGTTTTTCTGGAATTCCCTTCTTGCCTTTTCTATGATCCAATGGATGTTGGCAATTTGATCTCTGGTTCCTCTGCCTTTTCTGAATCCAGCTTGAACATATGGAAGTTCTTGGTTAATGTACTGTTGAAGCCTAGCTTGGAGAGTTTTGAGCATTACTTTGCCGGCATGGGAAAAGAGTGCAATTGTGCAGTAGTTTGAAAATTCTTTGGCATTGCCTTTCTTTGAGGTTGGAATGAAAACTGACCTTTTCCAGTCCTGTGGCCACTGCTGAGTTTCCCAAATTTGCTGGCATATTGAGTGCAGCACTTTCACAGCATCATCTTTTAGGATTTGAAATAGCTCAGCTGCAATTCCATCACCCCCACTAGCTTTGTTCGTAGGGATGCTTTCTAAGGCCCACTTGACTTCACACTCCAAGATGTCTGGTTCTAGGTGGGTGATCACACCATTGTGGTTATCTGGGTCATTAAGATCTTTTTTGTATAGTTCTTCTGTGTATTCTTGCCACTTCTTAATATCTTCTGCATCTGTTAGGTCCATACCATTTCTGTCCTTTATTGTGCCCATCCTTGCATGAAATGTTCCCTTGGTATCTATAATTTTCTTGAAGAGCTCTCTAGTCTTTCTCATTCTGTTGTTTTCCTCTATTTTACTCAAGTATATTTTATTAACTTTAATAATATATTTTATGATTTAAAGTATAAACAATATATTTTACCTGCATATCCAGAACACTATTATTTTAACATGTGAGCAATAAAACATTATTGAAATGTTTTATAATCTTTTTTCATACTAAATTTTAAATTTCTTTGTGTATTTTATACTTATGGGACATCTAAATTTGGACTGCTGCTGCTCCTGCTAAGTCACTTCAGTCATGTCCGACTCTGTGCGACCCCATAGACGACAGCCCACCAGGCTCCCCCGTCCCTGGGATTCTCCAGGCAAGAACACTGGAGTGGGTTGCCATTTCCTTCTCCAATGCATGAAAGTGAAAAGTGAAAGGGAAGTCGCTCAGTCGTGTCCGACGTTCAACGACCCCATGGACTGCAGCCTTCCAGGCTCCTCCATCCATGGGATTTTCCAGGCAAGAGTACTGGAGTGGGGTGCCATTGCCTTCTCCGAAATTTCAACTAGTTATGTTTAAAGGCTGATAATCCCACATGCCTAGTGGCTACTGTTTTGGACAGTTCTGTTTTATGGGAAGGCCCTAGAAATCTGTATGTTTAAAAGCATCCTCAGTGATTCTTATCAAGAAAGTCTGGAAAATGCTGCTTTAGGGTATGGTGGACACTAAACAGTGAGGTTCTAGGCACTTATGTAATGTTGGAAGGGAAGAGGCTTTGGAGGTCATGTGGCACAATTTCCCCCTTTTACTGATGAGAGAACAGAAGTAATTGATTTGCCAAGTCACATGATCTGTTGCAGTCAGAGCTGGAACTAGAATCTGTCTCCAGATGTTCTATTTTTATTCTTTCCACTGCATTTATGTGTGTTCTTCAGGCTGTCTGAATTGTGTGGGGGAAAAAAATCTGTCAGAGTGGTATCTGGTGTACCAAACCTCAACCCACATTTGATTTTGAGGCAATAGAAGGTACCACTTACTGAGTGCCTACTATGTACCAGGCACTGTACTGTGTGCAACTTACATGTTAAGTTTAAACCCTCACAACGAACGTGTAAATATGTCCATTTTAAAGATGGGAAGAGTAGGAACATCTTCAAGTTCACAAATGATAAGTGTCCAGGAGGGGCTTTGAACTAGGGTCTGGCTCCTAGGCCATGTCTTTCCCAACATGGCCTAGTCCTCAAAGACAGGGTGTCTTGTCTACTCATGGTGCTGAGGCAAGGGATGGAGGTTCTAACAGTGCACCAAAATGGAGGAATGATCTTCCAGCATCATGTGACCCAGTCACTGCCACCATGGCTCTTCCTTATGTTTGGGAGCATTTCTCCATGACAGCCCCCCTCTTCTGAAGGTTGCCAACCCCCTTCACCCCCTTGCTGTGGACATGATCTTCTAGTTCTCACAGCCCTCATTGCAAGGATGGGAGAAGTCATCCTGCCCTTTGCCTCTACCCTAGCCACATCTCTATTCATAGCTCCAGTGTCTAAAGCTCTGGGGGTTGCATTCTCAGGTTCTCAGTTTGAATTGTAGCTGGGGAAGATTCCTCACAGACAGATTGTCATTCCTTGAACTGGAAAATCCATCCACTGGAGGAACATGGTGAGGTTTCCATGCCTCTGTATTTGGCTTGGCAACCACCTAGGAGACCTTTCAACTCTTTGAGGTTGGTATAACCTAGAATCTAGTCATCAGTTGGGAATGGAGTGTCTTCAGGAAAATGAAATTGTCATGTTCTGATTCATATACACACACAGAACTCAGGAAAATGTGTGTGTGTGGAGCGGCTTGATAGAAGTCTTAGAATTGGTATACTGTGTTCAGAATAAGCAAGGTCATTCTTCTTCCACTTCATAGAATGATGGGGTGCTTAGAGCAAACATAATTTTAACCTTCACTCATACCCCAACCTTTTATAAATGGGTAAAAATAGGTCAAAATCTGCAACAAGTGATCATGGAAATTAGCCTTAGGAGAGAAAGTCAAGAACAGCATGAAAAGGTGTAAGTATCAAAAGTGGGGACAGGGGACTTTCCTGGCGGTCCAGTGGTTAAGACTTCCTGCTTCCACCACAGGGGTCATGGGTTCAATCCCTGATCATGGAACTAGAATCCCACATGCTTCATGGCACAGCCAAAAAACAAACAAACAAACAAACAAAAGTGGTGACAACCACAGGCCTTTGCCTTTGGGACTCAGTAAAGGGACTGACCACAGGGATAGTGTCCAGGCCAGACCAGCAGCACCAGCATCAGCATCTCTTGGGAGTTTGTTAGGAATGCAAATTCTTGTGCCTCACCCCAGACCTACTGTATCAGACCCTCTGGGGTTGGAGTCAGGTGGTCTTCAATTTAATCAGTCCTCCAGGTGATTCTGATACTGTTTTTGGACAGTAGTTGTCAACTATTGGCAGATTAGGCTTGTACCATAGGGGCATTTTGGGAAAAAATGCCAGGTCTTACCTCTGAGACGTTCTGATTTAATTGGTCTGGAGTGGCGCTTGGGCAAATGTACATATTAAAGCTCCCCAGGCGATTTTAATGTGCAGCCAAGGTTGAGAACCACTGCTTTAAGAAATGATGTCCTCGATCCTGGGCCCAGCTCTGCCCCACCAGCTGTCTGACCTCAGACACTTCACATATCTGCACGTCAGTTCTTGTATCTGTCAATAGGCCCTGAGAAGCCAGCTGTTTTCACTGATCTCTAGGACACTGTCCAGCTCTAACAAACTTGGGAGCACTAGTGGGTGGTGCCTCTAAAGCTTCCTCCTAAATCCTTGCCTAGTGCTACTAACTGGGGGTCGTGGGTGGAATCCAAGGCAACCACGAGGCATCCAGCCCTCTGTTCACCTGTATGGTCAGGCCCCTCAAGATGGCTGTGCCCTTGCTCTCTGTCCATCCCCTGCCCAACCAGGGCCTGCTTCACCTGTATCTCAGGCAGAGGTCTGAACTCCCTACCCATTTGCCCCAGGCCCCAGCTGGTGACTGTTCTCTTCCAAGGTGCAATGAGGGGCGTGCGTCTTTGCTAGCTTCCCTGGTGACTGATGAGCCCACCTGAAGTCAATGCCCTTATAACCTGTAACCTCCCCGCCCACCTCACTATGCCCCACCCCCACCACACACCCCACGCCCTGCCCGCTGCCATGTTCTGTCCACTGTCTGTCACTGCACAAGGTGGGGTGTTGTTCCAGGCCCTTGCTTCAGACAGGTAGGCTCCCCCAGCCATTCAACCATGTCATCTCTGTCGCCGACTCCGATCTCTTTCTTTGGTTGTGAAGCTGGGCAAGTGCAGGGGTGCAGCCCCCAAATTGGTGGGCCAGCACCCTGGAGACTGAAGAAACTCCCGTGAGCACTGAGTCGTTGGGAAATACAGGACAGAGAATGGAAATTTGCGGGGTGCCAGCTCACTTGTGGGGCCCAAAATTTCCAAGAGTGACCCTGCAAGTTACTGGGAAACCCCAAGGTGACTGTTTACTAGCCTGTGGGGCCCTGTGGTTGCTGTCCTTGCTCGATGGAGGTGCCTCTGGGCAACAATGGCCTCTAATGGCTCTGCTGTTTATCAAAGCGAGCCTCTTGCAATTGATTAAGCTAGCTTTCTAGAAGGAATTGGTATTTCTCTGATGCCTTTGAGATATAAATAACCTACCTGGGCTCTCTGGAACTTCAATCTTGTATGAGCTGTAAGTGTAAAGGGGAAACAAAAAGACCTTTCAAGTAAACTCTATTAGGAATAATTATATTTTGTGAATGTCTCTCTATGGTAGTCTCTCCAGATTTTGGTTACTTGAAACTAAACTAATTCAAATGAAGAGAATTCCTGGACAATCTGGGTCATTTCAAATAGGATAAACTATTAGAACATTAATTGGCTGGGTGCATCTGTGTACCTATCTTTGCCTGCTGTGGAGAGAAGACCAAAGCTTAAGTTTTCCAAGCAGGAAATGCATAATTACTTGCTTCTTGGTTTTTGCCAGACATTAAGGTTTTTAAGGGTTAAGATTATTCAGTTCAGTTCAGTCTCTCAGTCGTGTCTGACTCTTTGTGAGCCCATGAACTGCAGCACGCCAGGCCTCCCTGTCCATCACGAACTCCCAGAGTTTACCCAAAATCATGTCCATTGAGACGGTGATGCCATCCAAGCATCACATCCTCTGTTGTCCCCTTCTCCTCCTGCCCTCAATCTTTCCCAGCATCACTGTCTTTTCCAATGAGTCAGCTCTTCACATCAGGTGGCCAAAGTATTGGAGTTTCAGCCTCAACATCAGTTCTTCCAACGAACACCCAGGACTGATCTCTTTAGGATGAAATGTTTGGATCTGCTTGCAGTCCAAGGGACTCTCAAGAGTCTTCCCCAACCCCACAGTTGAAAAGCATCAATTCTTTGGCGCTCAGCTTTCTTTATAGTCCAACTCTTACATCCATACATGACTACTGGAAAAACCATAGCCTTGACTAGACGGACCTTTGTTGGCAAAGTAATGTCTCTGCTTTTTAATATGCTGTCTAGGTTGGTCATAACTTTTCTTCTAAGGAACAAGCATCTTTTAATTTCATGGCTGTAGTCACCATCTGCAGTGATTTTGGAGCCCCCCCCCCCAAATAAAATCAGCCACTGTTTCCACTGTTTCCCCATCTATTTGCCATGAAGTGATGGGACCAGATGCCATGATCTTGGTTTTCTGAATGTTGAGTTTTAATCCAACCTTTTTGCTCTCCTCTTTTACTTTCATCAAGAAGCTCTTTAGTTCTTCTTCACTTTCTGCCATAAGAGTGGTGTCATCTGCATATCTGAGGTTATTGATATTTCTCCTGGCAATCTTGATTCCAGCTTATGCTTCATCCAGCCCAGCATTTCTCATGATATACTCTGCATATAAGTTAAATAAGCAGGGTGACAATATACAGCCTTGACATACTCCTTTTCCTATTTGGAACCAGTGTATTCCATGTCCAGTTTTAACTGTTGCTTCCTGACCTGCATACAGGTTTCTCAAGAGACAGGTCAGGTGGTCTGGTGTTCCCATCTCTTTCAGAATTTTCCACAGTTTATTGTGATCCACATAGTCAAAGTCTTTGGTATAGTCAATATAGCAGAAATAGATGTTTTTCTGGAAATGTCTTGCTTATTTGATGATCCAGTGGATGTTGGCAGTTTGATTTCTGGTTCCTCTCCCTTTTATAAAACCAGCTTGAACATCTGGAAGTTCCTGGTTCATGTATTCCTGAAGCCTGGCTTGGAGAATTTTGAGCATTAATTTACTAGCATGTGAAATGACTGCAATTGTGTGGTAGTTCGAGCATTCTTTGGCATTGCCTTTCTTTGGGAATTGGAATGAAAACTAACCTTTTCCAGCCCTGTGACCACTGCTGAGTTTTCCAAATTTGCTGGCATATTGAGTGCAGCACTTTCACGGCATCATCTTTCAGGATTTGAAATAGCTCAACTGGAATTCCATCACAACCACTAGCTTTGTTCGTAGTGTTTCTTCCTAAGGCCCACTTGACTTCACAGTCCAGGATGTATGGCTCTAGGTGCGGGATCACACCACTGTGATTATCTGTGTCATGAAGATCTTTTTTGGACAGTTCTTCTGTGTATTCTCGCCACCTCTTCTTAATATCGTCTGTTTCTGTTAGGAAGCATTCTGTCCTTTATTGAGCCCATGTTTACATGAAATGTTCCCTTGGTATCTCTCATTTTCTTGAAGAGATCTCTAGCCTTTCCCATTCTATTGTTTTCCTCTTTTTCTTTGCATTGATCACTGAGGAAAGCTTATCTTACCTCTCCTTGCTATTCTTTGGAACTCTGCATTCAAATGGATATATCTTTCCTTTTCTCCTTTGCTTTCCACTTCTCTTCTTTTCATAGCTGTTTGTAAGGCCTCCTCAGACAGCCATTTTGCTTTTCTGCATTTCTTTTTCTTGGGGATGGTCTTGATCTCTGTCTCCTGCACAATGTCATTGGTTATAAATCTAGTTATTGTAGCCAAGTTTTTTTTATTGCTTACATTGTAATCAGGTGCTTAGGCTTGTCTTTTTACATCTTTTGTCTTTTATAGACAATTGTTGTTTTATCTGATGCTTTTGCAAAAAGTGCTTCACCTTCAAGAAGATTAATAGGAAGGACCTTTTGATAATGACAGGCCTCTGATAAATTTAAAGTTGTATTAATATTTCTAAACTGGCTAAGAACTTAAAGAATCTTAATGGAAGACCTAATGGCTTCATAAAAAACTAACAAAAGGGTTGGTTACTGAGTGAACTGGTGAATATGGTTATAACTTTTACTAGTTTTGTCTAGAATATTGCTGGTTTTGATCTGTGTTTTTCAGATTAAGGAAGCCTTTCCCCTCAAGTTGGTTTTGATTTAAAGCACTTTGGTAAACTTTTTTCTTTCTCTCTGCCTGGTCCCTCCAGATACTGGACACTCTTGGGTTCTGAGCAGCCTTAGCAGATGAATGGGAAAGACTGTCTCCTGTCATGTGCAGGAATTGTGATATTTTGGGGACCTCTAGAAGAGAGAAGTTCACTGAGGTGGAGCGTGAGAGCAGGTTTTGGCATGGCTTTCCTGGCTTTGAGAGGCTTTTGGGGAATTTGGTCTGAGACTTCTGAAGAGTTCCACCACAGCCACTTTGTGTCCTGTGTGCTTAGTCACTCAGTTGTGTCTGACTCTTTGTGACCCCATGACTGTGGCCCACCAGGCTCCTCTTTCCATTTATCTCCAGGCAAGAATACTGGAGTGAGTTGCCATTCCCTTTTCCAGGGAATCTGCCTGACCCAGGGAACTCCTGTGTTATGGGCAAATTATTTACCATCTGAGCCATCAGGGAGGCCCTACCTAAAAGTAACATGGGAATTATGCAGGCCTAATGTCTGTGTGTTAGTCACTTAGTCGTGTCTCACTCTTTCTGACCCCATGGACTGTAGCCCACCAGGCTCCTCTGTCCATTTTGGAGGCGCATATATGATCAGTTGACCAGACTTATTTTGCAAATTAGTCTTGATTTGGCTGTTTGGTGGAGATGAGGGTAATTTTAGAGCAATATTATATTTTGCTGCTGTTGCTGCTAAGTCGCTTCAGTCGTGTTCGACTCTGTGTGACCCCATAGACGGCAGCCCACCAGGCTCTGCCGTCCCTGGGATTCTCCAGGCAAGACCGCTGGAGTGGGTTGCCATTTCCTTCTCCAATGCAGGAAAGTAAAAAATGAAAGTGAACTCGTTCAGTCGTATCTGACGCTTTGCAAAGCCATTGACTGCAGCCTACCAGGCTCCACTGTCCACGGGATTTTCCAGGCAAGAGTCCTGGAGTGGGTTGCCATTACCTTCTCTGAATATTATATTTTAGTGGATGTTAAATTCTACTTCTGTTAATTGAGGTCTGTGTCTATGAAGGTTATTGTGTTAAGAATAATTTGGCCTGATGTTCTGGAAAGAAAGTGGTCTAGTGAAATTGTCACAGAGTATAACTGCTCATGAAGTGCAACATTGCTTTAAGTCTTCTGCTAAAAGCACATGTACATGCTTGTGTGACAATTGGGTATAAGTGATAATATGTTGGCTCTCAGTGATAAAAATAAAGTGTTTCCTCATCAACATACCTCTGAGCCTCCTCATGAGATCTGATTAATTTTCCTGCAACATGAATAACTAGCGAAATACAGAGGAGACCTCGCACTGAGGGACATAATCTGAACCTGGGGTAACCTGGGGTAGGAGCCAGCACCCCAGCATCAAGGGATGGGTATTTTGATCATCACTGCTTTCTGATTTGGAAGATGTGACATCAAAGGGGAACTGATTGAAAAATCTGCACATATTGGGTGGGGGAAGTCATTCTGGTTTACACACAGTTTCACATAAATTTTACTGACCAGAGCAACCGTTCTGTCATTGTTCAGATATGCATTGTACATCTGCTTTGGCCATTGAGGAAGGGAATCATTTTGAAAGTCAAAATGGAGTAGTTGTGGTTTATGCATCCAACGTAGAACTAGGTGACCACTGTATGTGTGATTTTAGACACGTTCTTGTATCATTGAACAGTTGAGTTTTCTGAACTGTATTCCAGACGAGGACAAAATTCACAGGCAGGTGTGGTTTATCTTAGAATGTGCTTACTGCTTGTATTTTGCTTTCTGGTCATCATCTCCCCTGTGTTGTGCCTGTTAGATGTCTTACATTTACTTCCTTGTCTCAGGGAGTAAATCTGTTTGTAGATGGAGCAGCAACACTGGCCTTACTGCAAGATATGTCTGATTGTGGGTGAGCAATGAGATGCTGCTGTTGTCCTCCTCAGGACTTCCATGGAACATTGACGTGGCTGATGTGACAATGTAGGAACTACTGAAAGTGGAGGGGAGGGGGAGACTCACCGTTTTCTGGCTCCATGTGCCAATACATCAGAAGGACCCTGTAGGTAAATGTCACTGTACAGCTGACAGCCCATGAGCCCCCTAGGCTCTGTTGTGTGGAATGGAATAGGCTGGCTTCTGGATACACAGTTCCAACTAATGGGATTCAGTTCAGTTGCTCAGTCATGTCCGACTCTTTGCGACCCCATGGACTGCAGCACACCAGGCCTCCCTGTCCATCACCAACTCCCGGAGCCTACTCAAACTCATGTCCATTGAGTTGGTGATGCCATCCAACCATCTCATCCTCTGTTGTCCCCTTCTCCTCCTGCCTTTGATCTTTCCCAGCATCAGGGTGTTTTCCAATGAGTCAGTTCTTTGCATCAGGTGGCCAAAGCATTGGAGTTTCAGCTTCAGCATCAGTCCTTGCAATGAATATTCAGGACTGATTTCCTTTAGGATTGACTGGTTGGATCTCCTTGTGGTCCAAGGAACATTCCAGAATCTTCTTCAACATCACAGTGCAAAAGCATCAATTCTTTGGCACTCAGCTTTCTTTATAGTCCAACTCTCACATCCATACATGACCACTGGAAAAACCATAGCTTTGACTAGATGGACCTTTGTTGGCAAAGTAGTCTCTCTGCTTTGTAATATGCTATGTAGGTTGGTCACAGCTTTTAAGTTTAATCGGGTCCCACTTGTTTACTTTCTTTTGCCCACTTTTGATTGATGTGTTCATTAACCCTTTTAATTTAACCATGTGTAACTGCATTTCAGCTTGTCTTTTATAAGCAGCACATAATCATATTTTGTTTTTAGCCTAGTCTGAGGAAGACTTTATTACAGAGTGTAAACCATTTACAATTAGCATAAGAATTGATGCATTTGCTCCTATTTCTGGAATCTGTTTCATACTCTGTTTTTGGCTCATTTGCTATATTTTCTACATTTTCTTCTCACTTGCATTGTTTTCTTTTCTTTGGTGATAATTTGAAACGTGGTTCTTAATTCTAGTAGTGATTGCCTTCAAGTTCATTAGATGTAACCCTTAAACCATGCTTCTTTGGTTGTCAAAATGAAGAGCAAATGAGTAATATTTTATATCACCCATTTAAGAATTAATAGGCTTTATTTTTGGTTGTCTTGTTTTACATTTACATCCACAAATTCTCATCTTTACTAATGTAATCTAGGGTCATAAAACTTCTGCATCCATGGGATTTTCCAGGCAAGAATACTGGAGTGGGTTACCATTTCCTTCTCCAGGGGATCTTCCCAAACCAGGGATCGATCCCAGGTCTCCTGCATTACAGGCAGACTCCTTACCCTCTGAGCCACCAGGCAAGTCAATTTATTATATAAATGTTCTTTTTTAAGATTTGGCTTTGGATTTTGCTTTTAATTCAGTAATCATATTTCCAACAATTATTTTCATTAAACTAAATATTTAATTGACTTTCTACTTTGCTGCCAACCTTTTTATGGTGTGGTACAATGTCTTCCACTATAGCTTGCAAATAAGAATTACCTGGAGATTTTTTTTATACATTCACATTCCCTGACTCTGCCTCCCATGTAGATATTCTAATTGTATGCATCTAGCACAGCCTTTGCATGACCCTTCTCTGGCTTCAGCCTTATTGTGCTCTAACAATTGTAGCCTGAATTGCTGCAGGGGAAGTTGTGGGAGAAAGGGTGGGGGAGGAGGGAAAGGGAGGACTTTAAGAAAGTGTTTCCTGGGAGGAGGAAGAATTCCTACTTTTCCAATAAGTCCAGAAGATGCTGAAAGCTTCTCTTTACAGTCACCCCCACCACCCTTATCTCCAATTCCCAGTTAAGAACTGAAGATTGAGAAAAAGGTTTGAGAACTGATTTTGAAACAGGAGGGTAGGGGGCAGGGCACAACCTTTAAAAGAATGACAGAGCCCAAGAACATGACATAAACCGATTAAAAACCAACTAGATTCAAGATGGTGGATATGTTGACTTTCAGTCGACCTTGAGCCTCAGTATAAGCTTGTTGTAACACATCAGCATGGTCAATGACATACACACGGGCACCATGACAGTTCCAAGGCCACCAGAAAGACAAAAAGTGAGCAGTGGCCCAATTCCTAGAAATCCCCACCCTTCCCCAAAATAGCTGGAATACTCCTCCTACTCATTCAGTTCAGTTCATTCAGACCCCGTGAACTGCAGCACACCAGCTTTCCCTGTCCATCACATTAGCCTATGAAATTGAGTTCAGTTCAGTCACTCAGTTGTGTCAAACTCTTTGTGACCCCATGGACTGCAGCACTCTGGGCCTTCCTGTCCATCACAAACTCCTGGAGCTTACTCAAACTCATGTCCATTGAGTTGGTGATGCCATCCAACCATCTCATCCTCTGTTGTCCCCCTCTCCCCCCACCTTCAATCTTTCCCAGCATCAGGGTCTTTTCCAATGAGTCAGTTCTTTGCATCAGGTGGCTAAAGTATTGGAGCTTCAGCATCAGTCCTTCCAATGAATATTCAGGACTGATTTCCTTTAGGATGGACTGGTTGGCTCTCCTTGCTGTCCAAGGGACTCTCACAGTCTTCTCCAACACCACAGTTCAAAAGCCTCAGTTCTTTGGCACTCAGCTATCTTTATAGTCCAACTCTCACATCCATACACGACTACTAGAAAATCCATAGCTTTGACTTGACGGACGTTTGTTGGCAAAGTAATCTCTCTGCTTTTTAATATGCTATCTAGTTTGGTCATAGCTTTTCTTCCAAGGAGCAAGCATTTTTTAATTTCATGGCTGCAGTCACCATCTGCAGTGATTTTGGAGCCCAGACGAATAAAATCTCTCAACTGTTTCCATTGTTTCCCCATCTATTTGCCATGAAGTAATGCGACTGGATGTCATGATCTTAGTTTTCTGAATGTTGAGCTTTAAGCCAACATTTTCACTCTTGTCTTTCACTTTTATCAAGAGGCTTTTTAGTTCTTCTTCACTTTCTGCCATAAGGGTGGTGTCATCTGCATATCTGAGGTTAGTGATATTTCTCCCGGCAATCTTGATTCCAGCTTGCACTTCATCCAGCCCAGCATTTCGCATGATGTACTCTGCATAGAAGTTCAATAAGCAGGGTGACAATATACAGCCTTGATGTACTCCTTTCACGATTTGGAATCAGTCTGTTTTTCCATGTCCAGTTTTAAATGTTGCTTCTTGACCTACATACAGATTTCTCAGGAGGCAGGTAAGGCAGTCTGGTATTCCCATCTCTTTAACAGTTTTCCACAGTTTGTTGTGATCCACACAGTCAAAAGCTTTAGTGTAGTCAATAAAGCATAAGTAGATGTTTTTCTGGAACTCTCTTGCTTTTTCTCTGATCCAACAGATGTTGGAAATTGATCCCTGGTTCCTCTGCCTTTTCTAAATCCAGCTTGAACATCTGAAAGTTGTACTCTCTACATCATATACTGTTGAAACCTGGCTTGGAGGATTTTGAGCATTACTTTGCTAGTGGTGAGATGAATGCAATGGGCAGTAGTTTGAACATTCTTTGGCATTGCCTTTCTTTGGGATTGGAATGAAAACTGACTTTTTCCAGTCCTGTAGCCACTGCAGAGTTTTCCAAATTTGCTGACATATTGAGTGCAGCACTTTGACAGCATCATGTTTTAGGACTTAAAATAGCTATTGTCAATGAAAACAAGATGTACAACTTGAGAGTTGTGAGTTAAGTTTTATCTGGGGCAAACTGAGGACTGAAGCCCAGGAGGCAGCATCTCAGATAGCTCTCAGAGACTGCTCCAAAGGGGCAGTGGGGAAAAGTCAATATATAAGGTTTTGGTGAAGGGAGTTCTATGCCATGAAGCACTCATTTTACAAAAGGTTTTTGTGAGTCATAAGGATCTGAGGTCACTATGAAGGGATTTAGTGCTTCTCTAGATATGAGGAGATGCAAGGATTGAGATCATAAAATCTGTTCCTAAAAACATCTGACTATCTGAAGACCTGTCCCACCAGATTCCCTGGAGCACAGAGTGCCTCACTCCACCCTGAACTCCCTCAGGGATTGTTGAAGGTCAACAGGTATAGCAGCATGGGGTTCAGTCTCTGTAGATGCAGATGGCAAATGCCTTTGTTGTTCAGTCATTGGCAGTGCTCTTGGTAAGTGCCAATTTGTAGTTGACACAGCCCCCTTGTGGTCATAAATCCGACCATACTTTGGGGGGCATTTCATGACCATTTTGTCCCATGTTGCTGGGGAGGCTCATTCCCAGTTCTGAAGAAGGTTTTTGCTGATAAGACAGTCAATGTGCTACTACTGGACTAGGTCTTAATAGTCAAAGATCTCCGGACACCTGTCTTCTAGTTATGGTCCAGGAAAGTATTCCCTCTCATTGCATGTTTTCATACCTAGAGTTACATTATTACAATCATTGATCATTTATTGAGCTATACATTAGATCAACTGCTTCAAGTCTAGTCATCATTTTCATTGGAGGCTCAGTCATACACTTGGTAATTTAAGAAATAATAATCTTCTGAAATAAGCAAAATACAAATGGTATAGTGAATAACATTAGTGGAATTAAAAGCAAATATTTTAGCCATGAGACTCCCACACCAAACCAATTTTTTTTTTCTTTAAAAATCATCAAAACTAGGGAATGGGTCACTTAAAGCAGAAATATGTTTTTTCATGTGGCTTATGAAATGTGTTACATTAAAGTATTTATCAAGTATGAAAATATAGCATTCACTTTGAATTATAGCACAGGTATCTTCCCCAAGTGCTGTAAGGTGTCAAAGGCCTTGCAGTTGTGTAGCACTGCCTTTCTCATCATAGAGATCTCAGAATTCAATAGGCTCATAGCCAGGTTACTAGCATTTAAAGCTTATGAAAGTTGTTAAGGCTTTGATATGGTCAATTACATTCTCCAACCTCATTGAAAGGGCACACACACAACACAAGCTGCTAAATGGTCATGCCAGTAGAATACAAATCTTTGACCCACTGGGATCATACCAATGGTAGATTGGTTGGGGTTACCTCTAATTTGTTAACATGTATGACCTTTAATTCATGGGAATCCCAGGCTACACCTTTGTATCCATCTCTGTAGATGTCAGGCCATAAATTAGTGTCACAAATCCACTGAGTTCCATACCAATCACTCTCTCTAAGAGTAATAATAGGCATAGTTCAAAAAGCACCCAGCCTTGTCTCATAATTACCAGGTTGATAATTTTAGTGTGATTTAATCATTCCCGTAAACCATGTAGACCACCCTATAATTGTGAGAGTATTCCTTTTAGTAGATGAGAGGTTAATTTTTTCTATTGAGACTTAGCTTGTCACTCTGCTTGGGTTTGAATTACCCTAAGAGAAAACGTAAATCTATGGACAGCATCAGAGCAGGTATTATTAATTGGCCATGTGAGAGGATCTCATCTAGTAAAATAATGAATAGATAGAACAGGACTGAACACTCATCTAAAATAAATTTCCTAGGGGGTATCCAATCAGCCCTAGAGAACAGAAATCCACCAAGGTAACGCAGAAGTACTAGGCACAGGTATTTGGCCACAACCCAACAATTGGATTGAGTTTTAAACTGGCATAGAATCGTGTCCATGATAGAAAACATGTGATTGATAGTCTTAGGTCCAAGAAATCAAGAATACATGATAAATGATTGTAAAAGTCAGATCAGCATCTTGGGCAAGCAGTCTACTTGTGATGTTGCTTTCTTCTCATCCTCATGTATTATAGTTTCCTCTGTTTGTGCTTTGTTTTAAGGTGTGCTTGAGGTCAGCAGGCCCCTCTGTAGACCAGTCCAGCTTAGGGGCCTTTGGAAGTGGGAGTTAACCGGAGAGTCAGTTTCCCTTCAGTTTCACTGTGCATGAGCTGGTGAAGAGTACCTGATAGAAAGGTCCTTCCAGGTTGGAGACAGTTCCTTAAATTATGTCTTCTTTCAGTCTTGATTGCAGGTCACATGTGAAGCATCTGATCTTCATCCAAAAGACAGATTACTGAGATAAGCTTCAGAAACAACCCTAGAGTGTCCTTTAATAATTCAATTAAATTTTACATTAATATACCCTAACAGCAAAGAAATATACAGGAAATGAGTCTTAGTAGATACAGACCTCCATTAACAAGCTGAAATTTAACATTCATTGAAACATCTTTTTCTCCCTAAAATCACTGTCATTTTTACCAAATATAACCAAACTAAGACTGGTTTGTAATATAGGTCTGGTCTCAATAAACTTGGCCTGATGACTTATGTAACCAAAATTGATCATGGACTTTTTTGCTTTGCTCAGACTTTTTAGAGTCTCAGACTGAACTTTTATCTGATAAAGTTACTGGAAACTAAGAGCTCCCAATCTCTGGAGGGTTCAGATAGAGAGAAAAGATAAATGTTTCAATTTGTTTCTAAACTATAATTTTACCAAATTACTGTCATAATTAGTGTGAGAGGAAGGTTTTTTTTTTTTTCTTACACTTGGAAAACACAGATTCAAATCAGTAATTTTTCAGACAGAAACCATCAAAGTTATAAGCATATTCACCAGTTCATTCAGTCTTTTGTTAACCTTTGTGAAGTCATGAGGTTTTCTATTATAATCCTCACCCAGTTCAGAAACTGGTATTTATCCAAAAGTCCTTTTTATAAATCTTCTTGAAGAGGCGAAACTTGGTTAGTGCTATGACAATATTTTGAGATAGTAACTAGAATTATGACTGTTAACATTTAAGCCAAACATATCAGAATTTTCAGAACTCCATACAGTTTCTAGGATATCTATATTAATAACATTTACCATGACCAACCTAAATAGCATATTAAAAAGCCCAAAGAATGGATGCTTTTGAACTGTGGTGTTGGAGAAGACTCTTGAGTGTCCCTTGGACAGCCAGGAGATCCAACCAGTCCATCCTAAGGAAATCAGTCCTGAATATTCATTGGAAGGACTGATGCTGAAGGTGAAGCTCCAATGCTTTGGCCACCTCATGCAAAGAACTGACTCATTGGAAAAGACCTTGATACTGGGAAAGATTGAAGGTGGGAGAAGGGGACAGCGGAGGATGAGATGGTTGGATGGCATCACCGACTCAATGGACATGAGTTTGAGTAAATTCTGGGGGTTGGTGATGGACAGGGAGGCCTGGCATGCTACAGTCTATGGGGTCACAAAGAGTCGGACATGACTGAATGACTGAACTGAACTGAACATTTACCATACAGTATAACCCAAGACTTATTACTCACTTGACAATACTTCCCATCTAATTCTGTATACAAAATAATCCTAATTAGTGTAATATCTCTCTTTGGGATGTTTCAGGGGCCCTCTGAAGCATCCCAAAGTTAGCTAGAAATCTTCTTCATTAGAATGATGTAGGAAGTTTTGTCAATAAATATCAAAAAGGTTTAGAACACTCAATCAGATAGGCTTATAGGTCATTGTGAAACAATGGCTATTTACTTAGCCAAAGTAAAAATAAAGGATTTCAGACCAGACCATTTAAGAGATAAAAAGACTTAAATCCATTATCAAAGGCAGTTCAGTATCTGAAGAAAAGGTGTCCTCTTAACAGAGACAGAAGCTAAATTCAAGTTTTTGCACCAGCTTACTTTACTTAAAAGAAGGAAATGGCAACCTACTCCAGTACTCTTGCCTGGAAAATCCCATGGACAGAGGGGCCTGGTAGGCTACAGTCCATGGCGTAGCAAAGAGTCGGACACGACTGAGCTACTTGACTTTACTTAGAAGGTAAACTTAATTAACTTTATTTTAAACTTAGTCCTAACCATATAGAAAACTCTTTCCTCATGGCTCACTTTCCAAAAAGCTCATCACTTTCTCTACCCATTACTGTGTTCTTCCATCCTAAAATGCCACCTATAAGTCAGGCTTACTTCCTTTTCCCTTCACAAAATGCAATTCCATTCCTCATACCTTCTTTACCAAAAACACACTCCCAATCCCTTAAGCTACCAAGAACTGACTTTTATATTAGCATTTTATGGATTGGTGAGCATAAATACCAGTGATAATTTCTAAAACCTTTGTTTTCTTAGAACATTTTAGGATGGCAGCAAACATCATTCATTTTTAATCCCAAATCTCTTTAGTTTCTCTGTAAGAGGAAATTAGTGTTCAGTAGTAAATATTTCAAAATCTTATGTTATTTGGAAAATGACTTAGCTATGTAATAGACTTCCAACACTTAGTTTAGCACAAACAACCCTTAGAAGTTCAGGTTTGGCCAATCTGGAGAGACTATTTTAGACAGACATTCCTAAAGCATCATTATTCTTAACAGAGTTTATCTAAAGGCTCATATCACATTTATGTTTGTTTAGAAGTTTCTTCACTTGAGGTAATTTCCTTGCTGACACACTTGTTACAGATATAATATTAAACTTATATTAAAACTAAGTACAATGATCACAGAGGACGGTGACCTCAGCCATGAAATTAAAAGAGGCTTGCTATTTGGCAGAAAAGCTTGGACCAACCAAGACAGCACATTAAAAAGCAGAGATATTCCTTTGCCACCAAAGGTCCGTCCAGTCATAGCTATGGTTTTTCCAGTAGTCATGTATGGATGTGAGAGTTGGATTATAAAGAAAGCTGAAGGCTGAAGCTTTGAAAAAAATCACAGTCGAAAGGCACAGGGTTTGGACTTTGGTCTTGGAGAAGACTCTCGAGAGTCCCTAGGATGGCAAAGGGATCCATCCAACCAGTGCACCCTAAAGGAAATCAGTCATGAATATTCATTGGAGGAAGTGATGCTGACACTGACACTCCAATACTTTGGCCACCTGATGCAAAGAACGGACTAACTGGAAAAGACCCTGATTCTGGGAAGGACTAAAGGTGGGAGGAGAAAGGAGATGACAGAAAATGATATGTTTAGATAGCACCATTGATTTGACGGGCATGAGTATGATGAGTAAGCTCTGAGAATGGATGATAGACGGGGAAACCTGAAGTGCTGCAGTCCACAGGGTTACAAAATAGTTGGACATGGCTGAGAGCGTTACCTGAGCAGAGGAAAACCTAACCGTGTGATCGGACACGGCTGAGTCACCTGAGCAGACGAAAATCTAACCTCGTGATTTCAAATGATAAACACACAGAAAACTGCTAAGAATGGAAACTCCAGGATTAAACCCTGCCTCAGAACTTTAACTCGTCAAGGTCTGTTTCTGCATACAACAATGTTGGCGTTGTTTCTCTCACAAAACCTCCAAAAATTGGGGGTGTCGGCTTTGTGTATCTCCACGGTTCCTGTGCACATACGGACAAGGGAATGCTCACTCCTACTTCAGGGAGGGTGAGGCACGACAAGGGTAAGTCTCGGTCAAGTGTTTGCAGATCTTTTCACGAAAGTGGATGAAGGATCATTCTTTGAAATATTCCGTTTAAAAGAAATTTACAATAAATTGAAATAGTAAACGGAAACTATTGTGTGCAGTGGGTTCTGGTTATGCAAATGAATGCTGAGTCCCCGCCCCTGAGAGTCACGCTTCTCCCTGCCCCAGTTCCCGTGAAGCCAGCTTCCTGTCCCTTGTTCCCAGGCCCCTGACTCCATGTTTTCTCCTCCTCGACACTCTGGGTCTGATTTCTTTTGAATAAGGCTTTTCTTGATGGCTAAAGATAATGATATATGGGTGCTGCATTTCACACAGAGAAGGTTCACTCTACTGTCGAGTGAAATAGAGTCCCGAACCCACTCAGTCGTGCTCAGAGTATTTGCGACCCCATGGACTGTAGCCCTCCAGGCACCTCTGTCTGTGGAATTCTCCAGGCAAGAATACTGCAGTGGGTAGCCATTCCCTTCTCTGGGAGATGCTTCCCCAGGAGCAAATCTGGCTCTCCCACTTTGTAAACGGACTCTATAGTGTCTAGGCCTTGCTGCTGCTGCTAAGTCGCTTCAGTTGTGTCCAACTCTGTGCGACCCCATAGACGGCAGCCCACCAGGCTCCCCCGTCCCTGGGATTCTCCAGGCAAGAACACTGAAGTGGGTTGCCATTTCCTTCTCCAATGCATGAAAGTGAAAAGTGAAAGTGAAGTTGCTCAGTTGTGTCCAACTCCCAGCGACCCCATGGACTGCAGCCCACCAGGCCCCTCCAGCCATGGGATTTTCCAGGCAAGAGTACTGGAGTGGGGTTCCATCACCTTCTCCGATCTAGGCCTTGGCGGGGACTCTAAACCCTGTTTAAGGAAAAAAAAAAGCCAACAGGGATTTGCTGTATGGCTCAGGAAACTCAAACAGGGGCTCTGTATCAACCTAGAGGGGTGGGATGGGGAGGGAGATGGGAGGGAGGTTCAAAACGGAGGGGATATATGTATACCTATGGCTGATTCATGTTGAGGTTTGACAGAAAACAGCAAAATTATGTAAAGCAATTATCTTTCAATAAAAAATAAAATTTTTAAAAGTGGGAACACATGTATACCCATAGCAGATTCATGTTGATGTATGGCAAAACCAATACAATATTGTAAAGTAATTAGCCTCTAATTAAAATAAATTTAAATTAAAAAAAATAAAATAAAAGTGAGAAAAGATAGCATGTGGAAAATATTACTTAGCAGAATATTCAAGACACACTATCCAAAATGAATGTTTATTAAAAATTGGGATGAGGGAAGACTTTACAAGCTTAAAACAGTGAAAAACTCAAAGATATTTTTATAAGAAAAATGTTTCCTGGACTTAACTGTATAAAATGTAAATGGTTGAATAGCTAAAAGCATCATAATCACCTGAAAAGTAAACAATGAAACAGGAACATGTTTTCAGAAATGAAACAGGTTAATAGTTTTAATAAAGAGTTCATATAAATCCCTGAGAAAAATATTAGTACAAAGATAGATAATTCAGAAGGAAGGAAACTGAATCAATCCAAATCAAAGAAAGAAGAAATGAAATAGCTGGCTTCTGTCACATTAACCATTAAAAAAAATCCCATGAAGATCACTGGTGGAAATATAAATTGGTATCTTATTATCTGGACATTCTAGCACAAGCTCTCTGGAGATTTTACAATGTTCATGCCTTTTGAAACAATAACTCCACTTCTGGGAATCAAGCCTGAAGACAGAATCAGAACTGCCAGGCCAAGATTTATGAAAGAAGTTATTCTGGAAATTATTTTTTATGATAAGAGTTTTGAGAGAGACAGAATGTTAAATGATGGTGGAAAAATTTTAGAAATGTATGTTATAGCCATAAGACAACATTCTGACTCATTAAAATTGTATTTGAGAAGTTGTTATTGAAATAAAGAAATGATGTATGTTATGTTAACTTTTAAAAAAGAAGTATGCCATATTCCATAAACTGTATACTAAATTGCATACATGGTACCATCTCAACTAAATCAATAGTATTTGCCTTTGAGCAATGGGATTATAAGGTGTTTTTTTCCCCCTTCTTCAGAATACTTTCTCAACTTTCCACATTGAACATAGGTTATGAGAAAAAAAAATCTGAGTAGTTCTTCAATAAATGTTGGGAAAACTAGACATTGACATGCCAAAGAATGAAACTGTACCCATATCTTATACCACTTACAAACATTAACTTGAAATGGATTAAAGACTTAAATATAAGGCTTGAAACTGTTTCAGAAACCAGTACTCAAGAAACCAAGCACCACGCTCGGAGAGTTGGAGAACTCAGGTTTGTTATGCAGGTGGGCCCAGAGGAATTAACACCTGAAACAAAGGGATTACAGAGTTTTTATAAACAGACTGTAGTGGGCAACACTAGCTGTTAATAGGCTGGTTTAAACTGAGGGATTTCATTCTCAGGAACAGCAGTCAAGACGGGGAGGGGGATGTCTGGCCTGGAGAGGCATGATTAAGCAGGTTTGCAGGGCTGAGTGATGCAAAGAGCAGGACAAGGGTGAGTAGGATAAACTCTAGTTCCTAGTATTTCAAGTCCCCACTTTCTGAGACTACGTGACCTACATGATCTAGACTTTGCAAGGGGCAAGCCAAGTTACAGAAGCAGGAGAAGGAGGTTATGTAAAAGTTTAACTTTCCCTCTTCAAAACCATAAAACTCCTAGAAGAAAACAGGGGAAAATCTCCTTGACATGTGTCTTGGTAATAACTTTTTGGATATAACACTAAAAGCATAAGCAACAAAAGCAAAAAGAAACATTGACAAAAAAAATTTTTTTAAAGTACATCGAATACAAAGCTTCTCTACAGCAGAGGAAACAATCAACAAAAGGAAAAGTCAACCTATGGAATGGAGAGAACATTTGCAAATCATATATCTGATAAGGGGTTAATATCCAAAATATGTAAAGACCTCATACAATTCAATAGCATAAAACCAAAATAATCTAATATAAAAATGGGCCAAGGTCATGAATAGACATTTTTCCAAAGAGTATATACAAATGGCCTCTCAGGTACACGAAAAGTATGTACTAAACATCATGGAAATGCAAATCAAAACCACAATCTGGTATCATCTCACACAGGATGGTTATTATCAAAAAGACATGAGGAAACAGTGTTGGGAAGGATGTAAAGAAAATGTAGCCTTTGTGCACTGTTGGTAGAGATATAAATTGGTTCAGTCACTATGGGAAACAATATGCAGGTTCCTCAAAAAAATTAAAAATAGAACTACGCTATGAGATCAAACCAGTCAATACTAAAGGAAATCAGTCCTGAATATTCATTGGAAAGACTGATGCTGAAGCTGAAACCCCAATACTTTGGCCACCTGATGCAAAGAACTGACTCATTGGAAAACACCCTGATGCTGGGAAAGATTGAAGGCAGGAGGAGAAGGGGGAGACAGAGGATGAGATGGTTGGATGGCATCACTTATTCGATGGACATGAGCTTGAGTAAACTCCGGGAGTTGGTGATGGACAGGGAAGCCTGGCATGCTGCAGTCCATGGGGTCACAAAGAGTTGGATACAACTGAGTGACTAACCTGTATGATCCAGGAATCCCACTTCTGGATTTATACATACAAAGGAAATTATATCACTCTCTTGAAGATATATGTTCACCCCCATGTTCACTGCAGCATTGTAATTCACAACAAATAGAGATGGAAATAACCTAAGTGTCCATCCACAGATAAGTGGAGACAGAAGATGTGGTATACACAATGCTGCTAAGTCACTTCAGTCGTGTCGGACTCTGTGCAACCCCATAGACGGCAGCCCACCAGGCTCCCCCGTTCCTGGGATTCTCCAAGCAAGAACACTGGAGTGGGTTGCCATTTCCTTCTCCAATGCATGAAAGTGAAAAGTGAAGGTGAAATCGCTTGGTCGTGTCTGACTCTTAGCGACCCCATGGACTGCAGCCTACCAGGCTCCTCCATCCATGGGATTTTCCAGGCAAGAGTACTGGAGTGGGGTTGCCATTGCCTTCTCCAGGTATACACAATACTTAGCCATAAAAGAGTAGGAAATCCTGCCATTTGTGACAACCTTGACAGCACTACGCTAAGTGAAATAGGTCAGATAAAGACAAATACTGTGTCATCTTACATGTAGAATCTAACAAAAAATCTGACTGCAGAGAAACAGAGAGCAGAATGGTGGTTGCCAGGAGCTTTTAGGAGAGGGGTGGCAGGAGGAGAAATAGGGAGACATACAGCATGCTGACTATAGTTAACAATACTATATTATATACTAGAAAGTTGCTAGAAGAGTAAAGCTTAAATGTTTCTCACCACAAACAAACATACACACACAAAAGTTAACTATGTGAGGTGATAGGTGTGTTAATTAACCTTACTGTGGTAATCATTTTACAATATCTACATGTACAAAATCACATTGTACACCTTAAACTGGGGTCCCCAATCCCCAGCATCTAATGCCTGAAGGTATGAGGTGGAACTGATGTAATAATAATAGAAATCAAGTACACAATAAATGTATGTGTTTGAATCATCCTGAAACCATCTCCCCACCCCCACTCTGGTCCATTGAAAATTTGTTTTCCATGAAACCCATCCCTGGTGCCAAAAAGGTTGGGGACTGCTGCCCTAAACACATACAAGGCTACAGGTCAATTATAGCTCAGTAAAACTGAGGTGTGCAGGAGAGAAAGATGCAAAAAGTGCAATAAAACAAGCTTTATATTATTAAAGAGATTTTTCAGAAAAGCAAAAATTATGAGTAGAAACAAATCATTCTCATTCTGTGAAATCTTTGTTCTAGCCCTGTTTTATTAATCAGGATTCTTGGCGCACAAACTGCCACTGGTAACCTGGAGCAAAAGTTAATTAGTTGCAAGGTTTTTTTAGACAAAAATGTTTAGCACCAGAGTGCTGTGATAAATGACCTTTCACTGGTCTTCATATTCTTATATCACTCAGGATTCAAACACTTAGGAGAGGGCGTCCCATGGTCTAGCCTATAAGTTATAGTAAAATATGCTAACACTACAACATTCCTTAAACTTTTAGCTTCTAACTATTCTTAATTACTCCTAAACCCTAAATTCAACAAACTTCTTTTCCCATAAATATTTCCCTCATAAACAGGTCTCAGATAACAATCCTTCCCATGGCCTCAAGCTGCAGCCTATGTGCTCATCCTGGAACATTCTTTATAAAGATCTTTGAACAAATGTCAATGGTTATGTTATAAATTATTTTCTGGGCACAACTGCAGAAGGCTTTGTGCTTTCTCATGCTTCTCTCAAGAACAATAATCACCTTAACATTCTTTCCAGCCAACTCAACCGAAGAAAGGAAAGAACAAGTCGGAATCACAAGACCTAACACCTTCATCCCGGGACCATGCCTGCGGGATGAGGAGAGGGGGTTGGGGCCATTTTGTCAGTAATGCCTAATGTGGCTCCCGACAGTTACCCAAACAGGAATTGAACCAAAGCCTCCCTGCATTGGAAGGCAGAGTCTTAACCACTGGACCACCGGGTAAGTCCTGATAACTTTGCTTCTGAAGTATCTGCTCCATCATTCCTCTCTTATTCATTTATCTCCCTGAAATTAAGCTTCTCTCCTTCCATTCCCAACTTTCTCACTCAAGTCACCAATGGAGCTAGCTATCAGAAACCCATTCCCATGGATGTTTCCCAGGCCTTATCTTTCTAGATAATCTGAGTTCCCCTAAAAGTAGAACCTGAGGCAAGAATTCGAGTGTAAGTGGTTTGTTTGCAAGGAGATCCCAGGAAATACAGGTAAAGGAGTGAAGAAGTGAGAAGGCAAGGGAAGAAAGTCAACACAGAGTGTGTTATTAAACAAGTCAGTGTGGTGTGCAACCAGAACTGAATCCTCTTCCAGGGAACTCTGGGAAGTGGTGTAGAATCTGAATCTCAGAGTTACATTGCTCAAGGGGCAAGGTAGCTGAAATAGTTGTACACCAGCTTCTGGCAACCATCAGCTGATGGCTATTTGAGGGGAAGTGGTATACCTTAATTCCCTGGCACTTCCGGCCCTCCATGTCGATGGACAGAGCAGGTTCTGGAAACCAGAGAAAGTCCAGAATCAAAGAGATGCAGGTTCTGGAAGTTGAAAATCTGTCTGCCTACACTGATAAGAGCTGAGGAAATGCAGGCTTGACACTGACAGCATTTATTAGATATTTCTACGTGTTGCTGATGACCCCTCTTGAAACTCCTCCTTCACTTGGATACTGGAATACACCACCCCACTACTTTTCTTCCCTTTTCTCTTGCCACTTCCTCCCTTTCTTCTTCATAGGTTACTTGGCCTTTTTTCCTATGCTTAGATGCTGGTAACAAGCCAACTGTTGTCTTCTCATCCCACACAATTTCCTCATCGACCTCAACGTATCCTTGCTATGAAGCCCATCTGTAGACTGACTGGTCTAGATGAATATTTCTGGCCCTGCTCTCCTTTGTGGAGTCCACATCCTGGAGCTTAAAAATATATCTACTCTGATCTCCCATGAGCACCTTAACCCCGATGGGTCCAAAACTCATCTCTCCAAATCTGATCATCTCTCTAAATCTCTCTCTCCCCTGAGTGCCCTCGCTCAAAATAGCAGCACCGTCTATCCAGTTCCCAACCCACAGACCTGGGACCATCTTTCCTTCACTCTTCCCTCTCCTCACCCCTGATTCCTAATTGATCACAAAGTCTTAGCCATCCTAACTTCTAATCTTCTCTTTTCTGTGCTCTCTACCTTTAAGCACCACAGTCTAGGTATAGAAGGGACTTCCAGCTCTCTCCCCAACATTCTGTTGGCTCGTTTGGTCTCATTGCAGCCCCTGAATCTTTGTTGACTTCATTCCTGCCTCTTTGGTTTGGAAAGACCTTAGCTTCCCTGGCTCACCTCAAAGTGTTTGCTGTAGCCTTTGAGTTGAACTTATCCTGCAGATCTTCCCAGTCTTGATAGGATTCTGAATTCGTTGGGATAAAGTTTGGTTTGGGTGGACTCCAGGAGCTGGTGATGGACAGGGAGGCCTGGTGTGGTGTGGTTCATGGGGTTGCAAAGAGTTGGACTGAGTGACTGAACTGAACTGAACTGAACTTTGGTTGTAAGTTATCAAAATCCAGAATAATTGGGCCTTAAATAAGCTGGAAGTGTATTCATTTCTTATATTAAAAAAAAAATCTCCAAAGGAAAGGAAATCAGTCCAGGGCTAGTGTGATTCCCACCCCTACTCCCCCAACAATAGTGTTTCAGTTTCTGCTTCTGAGGGAACCCAAATGAAAACAAAAGGATAAAAACTCACTTGGAGCATTTGATTGAGATATGCAGGTGACACCAACCTTATGGGAGAAAGCGAAGAAGAACTAAAGAGCCTCTTGATGAAAGTGAAAGAGGACAGTGAAAAAGATGGCTTAAAACTCAACATTCAGAAAACTAAGATGATGGCATCGAGTCCCATTACTTCATGGCAAATAGATGGGGAAACAATGGAAACTGTTGAGAGACTTTATTTTGGGGGGCTCCAAAATCACTGCAGATGGTGACTGCCGCCATGAAATTAAAAGATGCTTGCTCCTTGGAAGAAAAGCTATGACCAACCTACACAGCATCCTGAAAAGCAGAGACATTACTTTGCCAACAAATGTCTGTCTAGTCAAAGCTATGGTTTTTCCAGTAGTCATGTATGGATGTGAGAATTGGACCATAAAAAAGCTGAGTGCCAAAGAATTGACACTTTTGAACTGTGGTGTTGGAGAAGACTCTTGAAAGTCCCTTGGACTGCACGATCCAAGCAGTCCATCCTAAGGAAATCAGTCCTGAATATTCATTGGAAGGACTGATGCTGAAGCTGAAGCTCCAATAATTTGGCCACCTGATGCAAAGAACTGACTCATTGGAAAAGACCCTGATGCTGGGAAAGATTGATGGTAGGAGGAGAAGGGGACAACAGAGGATGAGATGGTTGGATAGCATCTCTAACTCAATGGACATGAGTTTGAGTAAGCTCCAGGAGTTGGTGATGGACAGGAAAGCCTGGCGTTCTGCAGTCCGTGGGGTTACAGAGTTGGACATGACTGAGTGACTAAACTGAACTGAAGAATTCCCCTGAGCACAGTGCTTTAACGGCTTGGTAAAATTTCAGGTGTACATAAAACTGGGGGTAGAAGACCTGCGAAGTTTCTTGGTGAGCTACTTCTCCATGTGGAACTATTAGATGACACTGCTATGAAGCAGCCTAGAAAGAGCTCTGTTCTGAGAAGAATCAGTATGTGACTTCCTTCTGGGGTTCCCTGGGACACCCCTGCCCACAATTCTTCCTAATACCACCACCACCCGATTCTAACTTCTCAGCATCTTTCCTCCCCACTTCCTCTCAGGCCAACTTCATTCTGGAGCCCAGCTCACTGGTTTTCCCAGGGTCGTATCCCACCCAATCTTGGCCATAGTCCAAAACTCACCCATTATCCAGGGGAGGTGTCACTCAGCTGTCAGGATCAGGAGAGTTGATAGCTGAAGCACTTGAGGTGTTAAGAGTTGAGAATAGCTTGCTGAGTCAACTCCTCCCAAGGAATATTTACTTTTTAACAGGAACAGTCTTGAGTCAGTGTTTTTTCACCCCTTGGCTCAAAGACAGTGATTATCAGAACAGCATCCTAGGGTAGAAGGTTGAGGCTACTTATGGCCCCAGGCTACCAGGGCAGAAATTCTGACTGCTCCAAGAGCCCCACCCTCTGCCTTAGGTCCTATGACTGCTCCAAGGGCTGAGAGGGTCTCTATATCAACTGCACCTGCAATCCACACCTGCACACTGGTAGAGAAACCACTTTACAGGATTGGGGAAGGGATAACGCCAGCCTGTTGCCCAGGTGCGGGTGCCAAGGCAAGGTTGAGAAACACTGCCTAAAAATAGATAATCGTGTTTTTTTCTTGTTGGACTCACTGCATGGCCTGTGGGATCTTAGTTTCGCAACCAATGATCAAACCTGAAACCTCTGCAAAAGAAGCGCAAAGTCTTAACCACTGGACTGCCAGGGAGGTTCCCAAAACGTGTTTTGTTGTTGGGAAAATTTCCAAATTGCATAAAAGCAGAGACTACAAGTAACTACTCTGGACTTATCCAGATCCAACCACTGCCTTGCCATTCTTGTTTTATCAGGTACCCCCTACACTTCTTTTGAGAGGGTTCAAGTTTTCTGTAAAGCAAATCTGAGTTATTATGTCCTTTTTACTTTAATATGCTTCTCAAAAGGAAGGACAGAAGGAAGGAAAGTGTTTTCCTTTGTTTTCCTCATATGACCACAGTGCTATTATTACAGTTAAGAAAATAATGAACAATTCATAAATACCACCTATCACTTAGTCCATGTTTAAATTTTGAGACAATTTGGAAAACTGAGGAGTACTTTTTAAATAGTGGGACTTTTTTTTTTTTTTTCCACATAAGAGCTGACAGAGTTACAGGAATACATTAGGGGAGCAGAGATGGTACCCTCTTAGACCCTCTCCAAATATCCAATTGATTCAAACTAAGGTGGTGGAATCTTGTTGAGCTGAAAAAGCAAAATTTCTACTCCTTCAGTCCAGTAAAAGTGCTCTTCCCAGTTCAGCCCTGTGCTCTATTCACAAGATTTTGTAAGGCACTGGAAGGTTGCTTCTACCCACCTCCAAGGGCTCATATTAGTCTCCCTCTAAAACGTGGTGAATAAGAGACTTCATGTACATTCTAAGGGGGAACATTATGGTGTCCACTTGTTTATATCAAAGGTTGCGAGAAAAAATGATGAGGTTTTGTACATTTGTACATGAGCCATCAATTGTTCATTAACTTTCTAAATGACCAGTCACAATCTACTGAATTTGGAAGAACTGCCAAAGATGAAACAGCTTTTCCTGCTCAACTGGAACTAAGGGAAAGTGGTTTGGGACACAGAGTGACAAATCAGGGAAAGATAAAAATCACCGCAACTCTTAGCAGCTTGCCTAGAAAAGAGCTGGGTTTAATTTTATCTAGTAGAGCTTCTCCTTGCTCAAAATGAGTGTTTTCTCGTTAAAAGTAACATTTAACAATTTTTCCTAAGTTCCGGCTCTATTCTCAGGACTCACTATTTGAGCTCAAGTCACCCTCACAACCCTCTTAAGTTGATGTAATTATTCTTCTGACTTTTACTAATGAGGAAAGAAACAGAAGTGCAGGGAAGTTAAAAGGATACACTGCACAAGATTACACAGCCAGTTAGAATTGGAAGAGGTAGGGCTTGACCCCAGGGCCTCCATCTCCAGCCTGCAGTCATCACCGCTCTGTGATACATACCACCTCGGGATGAAATGCTATGTTCTGTAGTCCACATGGGCTCATCTGATATCATTCCTTCCATTGCTTAACTCTCCCATTTGGAGACGTCCAAAAACGTCTCCCATTGTCCTACTTACTCTCTGCTGACTCTCCTGTTTTTCCTAATAAAGTTGTGAGCTCCTTGAAACCAAGGGCTGCTATGTCCCCCAACAGTGCTCAGTAAATGGCAGGCATTCATTAAATGTATGTAACAGGACCGGGACTCAATCCCAGTGCAAAATTTAAGAGGCCAATACGATGAATGATGGTTTAATGAAATGTTTATTGAAAACTCAGGGACTCCCCTGGTGATCCAGTGGTTAGGACTCTACCCTTCCACTTCCAGGGGGCACAAGTTTGGCCCCTGGTCAGGGAACTAAGATCCCCTGAGCTGTGCACCACGGCAAAAAAAAAAAAAAAAAAACGAAGGAAAGAAAAATAAAAATCCGGATAAGTTACAGTGCCATGCTAAACCACACCAGTCAGAGGCCAAAGGAAAAATCAGCAATGGTGACCCCATCTTTAAAATGCTGATATTTTGGTCATAATACATCTTTTGTCTTAACTTTGATTTCTTTAAAATACTGCATTGAAATATTACTTTTCTTGATTATTGAAGTTTTTTGGCAACCCCACCCAACCTGCCTCAAATTTTTCTCCCAAGGTGAGCACTTCACTTGCCTCATCCTAGTTTAGGTCCTGGGTATAACTGAATAAACGGTTGACTTCACACTCCAGTATCTACATTTGACAGTAGGGGAAACTGAAATCAAGGTGCAGAGAAGTAGAACACTTTATTCAAGGCCACACAACTAAGTGGTGTCAGATTTTGGAGCTTCTGGTATCTCAAACTTAGTATCTTAAAAAAGGAATTTATGCTTTAGCTAACAATGACGAATAACACAAATAAATTAAATTCACAGGTAGGACAAAAATGTGGGCCAATGGTTTTAGAGGTTGCACTAAACTATGCATGATCAGCTGCTTACATATGATAATACTGAAAAAACATGCCTCTATTGCCATCATTTTAAAAGGTTTTATAATAATTAATTCAGCAAACATTTATTCAGTACTTACCATGGAGCTTTTCCTCTGTTATTTACTTAAATTTTATATTTAATTTTTTTGTTGAAGTGCAGTTGATTTACAATATTGTGCCAATCTCTGCTTTACAACAAAGTGACTCAGTTATATACATATAGACATTCTTTTCTATATTCTTTTCCATTATGGTTTAACACAGGGTAAATATTGAATATAGTTCCCTGTGCTATACAGTAGGACTTTGTTGTTTCTTTTTTATTTAATAGAACTCACAGTAGGCCATAAGATGACCTCAAAACATAGGCAATCAATTAATTTGTTAGATTAGCCTCTGGATAAACTAGCATTAAATGAAATGAATATGTTTTCAAGGCAGAGTCTACTGTCTGGGCCATCAGGGAAGCCCATATATATACACATACATATATACATATATATATACACCTATATATGAACACATGTTCTTGAATCTTAACCACTGGACCACCAGGGAATTCTATAGTTGCTACTTTGTTTTTTTTTTTTTTTAGTTCTATTTTTTCCACTTTTTTAAAATTACACTTTATTTTGTATTGGAGTATAGCTACTTAACAATGTTGTGATAGTTTCAGGTGGACAGCAAAGGGTAGATGCTATTTTCAATGAGTAATGGAAAAGACAAAAACAGGAACATATGTTAAAAGAAAAACGAGGCATTGCTTCTAGGAAATTCTTTGTGTTTGTTCGAGTCATCTAAGGTTGCTTATCTCAGTCATTTCAAGCAGGTTTTTAATGAGCTATTGACCAACACTCCTAAAAAGCCCCTCAAAAAGCATGTCGTGCTATCAATGACTCATCATTAAACAAACATTCACTGAGCACCTACCATGTACCAGGTTGTGTGTTAGATGCTGGGGATACAGAGATGTGGAGTCAATGCCTGCTTTGAAGCATGGTGTAAGTGGGAGAAGGTCAACAGGCAAGAGTTCCAAGGTCTGTCAAGAGGATTCTTGGAAGACCTCTCAGAAGGGCCAGGAGCATGCCAGTTTGCAGCTGGGGTGTTTGAAAGTACCCAATAGATAACTCTGGCCAACCTGAAATATGAATAACTTACAAAGATAAAACAAAGGAAGTTGGCAGGTAGAGAGAAAAATGTTAACTTCACCCTTGATAAAGCTGATACTGGAGAACATAGTGGCTGAGTTGGTAAAGAATCTGCCTGCAATGCAGGAGACCTGGGTTGGATCCCTGGCTTGGGAAGATCCCTGGGAGAAAGAAATGGCAACCCACTCCAATACTCTTGCCTGGAGAATTTCATGGATAGACGAGGACAGGCTGCAGTCCATGGAATTGCAAAGAGTCGGGAGACAACTGTGCGACTTTCATTTTTTTCCCTTTCATATGCCAACAAGGGAGCTTCCCAATCAGAATTGGACTGATCCATCCACCCAGCATCCAGGGACAGAGCCTGCCCCTGGAGCACTGGAAGACAATGGTGGCTCACTGGGGCAGCTTGTACTCAGAAAGTTAGGGTTTAGACAATACATGCCCACATATTGTATGTATGGTGTAAACAGTGTGGTATAAATGTGTAAACATGTATGAATGAACTTTATCCTTAAAGCTCATCCTTAGATTAATTAATCCTTAGATTAATCCTTAGAGGTGGTTAGTTAGCATTTGAACCCACATTCCAGAGAAGTTGAAGCACTACAAATGTCATTATCTAAATCTATACCCAGAGGATGTTGATAAAGATGTTAGAGATAATTTTTCATTGCCAAAATGACTTGTATTTGATATGTGTGTGTGTGTATATATATATATATATATATATATATATATATATATATAATGCTAGAAAGATTATACTGGCCTAACAGTCCTCACAGAAGTAAGGGAGCTCTCATGGGTCTCTTCTCTAAGAGACTCATTCATTAGGGTTTTACCCTAATGACCTAATCACCTCTCAAAGGTCCCACCTTCTACTACCATCACCTTGGGAGTTAGGTTTCAATACACAAATTTTGAGGGGACATAGTAGGGACAGAGGTTTATAGTGTCATCTCTAGTTTCAACAGGTGAGCACAATTCACAGAGAAGTATTCAGTCTATAAATATTTGTTGGGCCATTAATATATCAATAGCAAATATACAGTAGTAACCCTAGGTGGTAGATGGTATTTCCAAAGATAACCACCACAGTTTTCCAAGGGTAAAATTTTTTGCTGTATGCTATGTATATAGTGCCCAGAAACCAGGGGCCCCTTAAATATGTTTCTTATGTTCAGTAGATGATTAACCTCTACATACACATTGCATTTGAGAAGGGAATGGCAACCCACTCCAAGACTCTTGTCTGGAGAATCCCATAAACCCAATGCCTGGCATGTGGTAGTTTCTCAATAAATACCTACTGAATAAATAAAGGCATAAATCTAGAAGAAGCACAATACCCCTCTGTGTTAGCTATCCATTGCTGCATAGCAAATCACTCCAGACATCAGCATCTTAAAACAATGATCATTTATCTCACAGTTCCTGTGAGCGAAAACGTCAGGAAGCAGCGTGGCTGGGTGTTTCTGGCTCAAGGTCTCTCACAAGGTTGCAATCGAGGTGTCAGCTAGGACTACAGTCATTCAAAGCTTGATGAGGCAAGGAGACCGCCTTCCAAAAATACTCACGAGGTTGTTGGCCAGAGTTGCCAATTCTTTCTCATGTTGGCTTCCTCATAGGGCTGCTCACACAGGGCAGCTGGCCTGCTCTAGAGCAGATGATCATGATGATGCAAAAGAAAGGCCACATTGCCCTTTATGACCAAGTCTCCAGTCACCATCATTGGGCCTTATTCTATTCATTAGAACCAAGTCACTAAGTTCAGCCACCACTTCAGGGAAAAGCATTACAAAATATCAGAGGATCACTGGGGACCATCCTAGAGGGTTACCTACCACACCTTGGGAATTGTTAACTGACTGCAAATAGCAGCCTCCAAATGCTCAGACAAATGTGTTCTTTGCTGTGAAAGTGGTTATAAATTGTTTATCAACCTTTCGCTTGTAGTTTTGCGAACATGGTAACACTATTACCTCTTTGCTTTTCAAATGCAAAGGGCACTTCAGCAGGTAAATGGACAGTGATAACTACTTTTGCACTGCAAAGATTCCAGGTAGGTTCAGACGAATTGCTTTAAGCAAGTTTTGGTTCCCATCTTTTTTTAAATTAAAAAAAAATTTTTTTTTTTTTTTTGGCTGCACAGCATGCGGAACCTTAGTTCCCAGACCAAGGATTGAACCCACATCCCCTGTGCTGGAAGCACAGAGTCTTAACCACTGGACTGCCACGGAAGTCCATGGGTTCCTATCTTTGAAGCACAGGATTGTTCTTTGACTAGAATGCAAGTTCAGTTTGTATTTCTCAACCCCATCTTTACCAATTCAGCAAAGCTAGATAGACCAGTTTGAGCATTAAAAAGAAAAACTACTAATTCTGATAGCCCATTTTATTTAAACTCTTGGTCTAAGATGACCTGTAAAAACAAGCAAAGTATGAGGTTGCTGCAAATGTAATTGTGGTTTCAGACCACAAATTTTAAATCATTATAACTAGACTCAAACACATCTTTATGAATCAAAATAGAAACCATTACAATCAATGGATTTTTGCCAATGAGAAATAAGTTTGTTTGTTCCTGTAGCATAAAAATCTGTGCTTCACAAAAACAGAAATATAGACCAATGGAACAAGACAGGAGGTAAGAATATACAATGGGGCAAAGCCAACCTCTTCAGTAAGTGGTGATAGGAAAACTGGACAGCTACATGTAAAAGAATGAAATTAGAAAACTTCTTAACACCACACACAAAGAGAAACTCAAAATGTATTAAAGATCTGAATGTAAGACCAGGAACTATAAAACTCTTAGAGGAAAACACAGGCCGAACAGTCGATATCATAAATCAAAGCAAGATCCTCTATGACCCACCTCCTAGAGGAATGGAAATAAAAACAAATGTAAACAAGTGGGACCTGATTAAACTTAAAAGCTTTTGCACAGCAAATGAAACTATAAGAAAGGTGAAAAGACAACCCTCAGAACAGGAGAAAATAATAGCAAATAAAACAACTAACAAAGGATTAATTTCCAAAATATACAAGCAGCTCATACAACTCAATACCTGAAAAACAACCCAATTAAAAAGTGGGAAAAGGATCTAAACAGACATTTCTTCAAAGGAGACACACAGATGGCTAAGAAAGACATGAATAGATGCTCAATATTACTCATTATGAGAGAAATGCAAATCCAAACTACAATGAAGTATCACCTCACACCGGTCAGAATGGCCATCATCAAAATGTCTACACACAGGAGAGGGTGTGGATAAACACTTGCACTGTTGGTGGGAATGTAAGTTGATACAGTCATTATGGAAGCCAGTATGGAGATTCCTTAAAAAACTAGCAATAAAACCACCATATAACCCAATAATCGCACTGCTAGGTATATACCCTGAGGAAACCAAAATTGAAAAAGACACATGTACCTCAGCGTTCACTGCAGCACTATTTACAACAGCTAGGACATGGAAGCAACCTAGATGTCCATCGACAGATGAATGGATAAAGAAGTCGTGGTACATATACACAATGGAATATTACTCAGCCATAAAAAGGAACACATCTGAGTCAGTTCCAATGAGGTGGATGAACCTAGAGCCTATTATACAGAGTGAAGTCAGTCAGAAAGAGAAACATAAATACCATATATTAACGCATATATACGGAATCTAGAAAGATGGTACCACAGAATTTCTTTGCAGGGCAGCAATGGAGAAACAGACTCATGGACACGGGGAGAAGGCAGGAGATGGTGAGATATATGGTGAGAGTAACATGGAAACTTACATTACCATATGTAAAACAGATAGGCAAAGGGAGTTTGCTGTATATCTCAGGGATCTCAAACAGGGTCTCTGTACCAACCTAGAGGGGTGGGATTGGGAAGGAGATGAGAGGGAGGGTCAAGAGGGAGGGGACATATGTATACTTATGGCTGATTCATGTTGAGGTTTGAAAGAAAACAACAAATTCTGTAAAGCAATTATTCTTCAATTAAAAAATAAATTTTAAAAATCAATGAATAATTTTTAAAAAATCTGTGCTTCAGGATTTGATTAAATTCTTGGAAAGCATTTTCTGCCTCCTGCTGGTTGTGGAAGCCCTTCCCCCACAAAACGTTGTCAAGATGCTTGATGAAGTGGTGGGCGGTTGCCAAGAAGTCAGGTGAATATGGCGGATGAGGCAAAACTTTTGCGCCAACCTAATATCACTATTATCAGGAATTTCTGATGGAAAGTGATTGGTGTTTGCCAAACAACAAAACATGTATTTGGTTCAGGGAAGGGTGGAAAAGTTTTTTTTTTTTTCTCTTGGGTCCAAAACACACACACTTTCTGACACACACAAAAATCAAAGTAAAGAAAATTAAATGCTTTTTATTCATGAATTTGCCACACAGAGATATTGGGTGAGTTAGTCAGAGGCAAAAGTGGTCTCAGGTGAATTTTTTCTAGTGGGTAAACATACATAGCCATTTGGTGGGATGGAGATAGGGGCCTTCCGTCTATTTATAGCCCACAGTCTGCAGCCTCAGCCAGTGCCTGCACAAATGTGCTCAATGGAAAGTCTCTTTGTGCTGAATCCAAAGCTTCAAAAGAAGCAATTAAATGTTCATGAGAAGTAAACATGGAAAAGTGGAAAAAGCAATTTTCTCCTTACAGACCATTTGAATAAAACTCGGTATCAAAGATGACTGAAGAGAAACTTTCCCGATGACGCTGTGGGTGTGAACATTTTCATAGAGATTTTCCCTAAAAACAGTTTTGCACAATAGCTGCCAAACCTGTCCCAGATGTTCCACGTCAGTCTTCTGAGATGGTATCTTCACTGAGGTCAGCAGAAACTCTAGCTGAATTGCCTTAAATCCTGTACCTCCAAGACCAAATGCAACTTAGGCCTTAGGAATTTTGTACCACCTTGGCCAGTTCTGTGTGGCTGGTAATCTTAGCCACCAAAAAAAAAAAAAAATGCTTTTAAATCATTTCTATGTAACAATTAGATTAAAATTTGTCCTTTGAAGTCTGCTTCCAGTTGGCATTTTGGATATCACTTAAATTGAATCTCTGCTTTTGTGCTCATATGTTGGGCCACGTGGCCTATTAAAGGTTTTTTTTTTTTTTTTTAAACCAAATTTCATTTTAGTATTGTTAAAACAGTAACACTAAAAAATGAGACTATGAGTATGTAGTGCCAAGTCAATCCAAATAGCAATTCTGATTTAGAATTGATGAAGTGTAAGATCCTAACGGTAGCTAGCTATTATAAACATATGTTCTATGTCAAGACAAGCTCTCAGCTACAGAATTCTAAAAATCCTAAAACTCCATCTCCTAAGGTACCAGCAAAGAGGAAAGGGATTTTTAATCTGAGAGCAGAGTAGCAATGGAGTTGCTGGATACCAGGGGAGGAATCTGAGTCATCACAGCAGGAAAGTTAAAGGACAGTGCATTACACAGGGTTCTATGGCTTCAGAGAACACTAGTCTAAACTATATTTTTAAAACTTTCTTCCCCCAGTCCTAAAATTCATCCAGGAGAAAGAGGCTGGTTTAACTGCAAAGCAGAGAAAATTGATCAGCCTGGAGGGCTGGTCCTATTCGGAGAGGTCGAATGGCATCTTGCTGATGACCTCCCCATTCTCATTGACTATGGTGTCATAGGCCCAGCGGCGGTTGCAGCGGCAAATGGGCCCGCACTTGGTGGACTTACACTTGGGGCACGGGTAGAAGCAACCCAGGCAGTCTTCATCAAGGCAGTCACACAGGTCAGCCTCATTGAAGGTGAGCCTGCCCTTTTTGTCATACTTGTTGCCTTCGCGTTTTACAGAAACAAACTCATTCTTCTTTGCCATTTGCCCTTTCTTTATCTGCTGCCTTATTTCAGGATTAAAGTTGGCTACCTGAGGCCCGGGATTTTGAAATGACAACCGTTTTAACTGCCGATCCAACCGTTTCTTTTGCTTCAGTTCCTTCTCACTTGGTTTCTCAGGAGAACTTTGACGTGCAGGTCTCTCTCGCACGGAACTGCTCTTTTCTGCTTGTTCACTCATTTCTGCTCACCTGGGGACACAAACAAAGTCAGCAACCATTGTTGGAGCTCAGTCAACCATGAGGACGCTGGAGCTGGTAAAAGTCATTTCAGAATGGGCCTATTAAGTTTTTACTTCAAACCTGGCTTAAGTGGATAGGAGCAAGTTTATCAACACCAACAAATCTTTGGACAAAAGTGCTTTTATCAGATAGTATTTCCTCCTTTATTTAACCATCTCTTTTGTCTATCAAATGTTTAAATAACCATGTTTGTCTAGACTAGTACTTCTCAAACATTAATGTGCATATGAATCGTTTCATGATTATGATTATGATTAACTAGATTATGATTCAGTTAGGACTGGGGTGGGGCCAGAGAGTCTACCTTTCTAATGTATGCCCAGATTGTACTGATATTGCTAATTCCAAACCTGCTTTGAGTCTCAAGGGCCTAGAGCTAAACCAATAGTGATCAGGGGCAAAAATTGCTTTGCTTTAATAGAAACCCAGTTATTCTTCTTCGGTGAGTGGCCCTAGGATAGAAAAACAACAGGTTTTTATGTAAAGAATCTCTTTCTCTCCACAGTCCCCCCCCCCACCGCCCCCACACAAGGCAAACTCTTGACTTTTCCTCCAGCTAAATTGGTTTGAACAAAGAAAATACTGTTTGAACCACTTCAGATCAATAAACGTAGTCCTTGTTTCTGAGTGTAGTAAGTCATGGAAATTGGATGGGCATTTTTAGCAATTGCCTTTTCTCTTTAAAACATCAGCACTTTAGCTGTGGTTTATTTATTTCATTGGAAGTGACCTCCAATTCTTCTCAGGAAACACTCTACAAGCTACTTTAAGGTAATTCATCATATTGAATTAGTGATTGATTTTTCAAAGGCTTTCTAAAGTCAGTACATTCTCAAGGACTTTCAGTGTCATTTCGTGTCTCTCCATGTCTCACTGTCTCCGTCTGTATGTCTCTTCCCTCACCACTGCCCCCATCCCTCTCTTTCTCTCCTAATTGGCCCATGTCCTACAGACCCCACAAAGCTTCCCAAACTACTGATAATTGAAAGTAGAGAGGCATAGGACGCCCATTTCTTTAAGGATGTTCTGCCTAGCTTCAAGAAGCAAACTGGCCAGAAGGAAGAGAGAGGATGGGGCATCAGCTGTGAGAGGATCACCATACTAGAGAAAAATTCCCTTTGCTTCTCACTGGAGAGTTGCAGGCAGTTCCAGAGGACTGGCCACACTCTGTTTGATCCATACTACTAATTTCATACAACAGGTTCCCTTTTAGGTGTTCCTTGTCACTTGAACAATCTAGTGTCTACAGAGAGGGAAAAGCAAATGATTCCCCTGAATCTGTCTCTTGAATTGGATTTATTTGCCAGGATCTTTTTGAGTAAATACCCAGGACAGAAATAATACAGTTTAATAATTTCTAAGTTACTCCAATGTCTTGGCAGGTCTAGAATATTTAGTTGTTTAGTTACTCTTATTCTTTGAGTTGTAATTTCATAGTTGACTATTTACCTTACTTTTCTTGGGGGAAAAAAAGGGTAGCAGCTACCTTTCTGATACATTACCCTAGACAGAGGAGCCTCAGGCATCACACTGCCAGGGATCAGATACTAGCACTGTCTTCACCACTAACTATCTGACTTTAACTTAAGATGACTTCAGTTGCTTAACCTCAGTTTCCTCATCTGAAAATGGGGATACTAATAGTACGTTCTCTATGGGTATGCCCTAAATTAGGTGCAGTGAGAACTTCAAAGATGATATAAGACCTGGTTTCTGCCCGCAAAGGTTTGGCAATCTCCACTGGAGAGATCAAGTGTCTGCAGCTCACTACAAGGACAGGGAAAGGTGCTCCAGTGCAGATTCAGAGAACCCTATGGGGGATGGGGGTGGGGGTGGGGTTCGTAATAATCAAATATCATTAGAGGCATCCCTATTTAGAACTAAGGTTTTTATCTTTTTTCTGCACCCCTCCCCCCAGTTTAGTGAGGCGCTCAGTCACTCAGTTGTGTCCGACTCTTTGCAAGCCCATGGACTATAGCCCTCCAGGCTCCTCGTTCCATTTTCCAGGCAAGAATATTGGAGTGGGTTGCCATTCCCTTCTCCAGAACTAAGCTTTACATCTTAAAGTATTCCAGTTCATCCCCATAATGGTAAAAAAAAAAAAATAGTGTGTGTGTGTGTGTGTGTGCATGTGCAAATTTGCCACCATAATTCAGTCTAAAGCCACTATTTTTTTCCATTCATTCAACAAATATTGATCTGGAGTCTATCATATATGCTAGGAATTGTGCCCTATTTATTGCAGTCACAATTGCACACACAAGTCCAGAGTCCTTCAAGCAGTGGCCTTTACAAAAATGAATGCTACTGCTGCTAAGTCACTTCAGTCGTGTCCGACTCTGTGCGACCCCATAGACGGCAGCCCACCAGGCTTTGCCATCCCCGGGATTCTCCAGGCTAAAACACTGGAGTGGATTGCCATTTCCTTCTCCAATGCATGCAAGTGAAAAGTGAAAGTGAAGTTGCTCAGTCGTGTCTGACCCTTCGTGACCCCATGGACTGCAGCCTACCAGGCTCCTCTGTCCCTGGGATTCTCCAGGCAAGAGTACTGGAGTGGGGTGCCATTGCCTTCTCTGTACATGATACTAACAGGATATAAATCAAGTACAGTCCAAAACCCAGTTACTGAAGGACACAAAAGAAAATGTGAAAAAACAAGGGAAAGAGCTTGATGGCCTGGTGAAAAGAACATTTTGTGATAATTTTAAGTACTTTACTCATTCATATCACATGACAAATTCCATCTTTATGTGTGTAATGATTTCTATTATTTAATTTTACCAAACGAAAGGATGATCTGAGACATTTTCTACAAAGATACTTGTATGATTCACCATCTATCCTGCTTTTTCATTCCTATGCCCCAAAATTATCCTCAGTATGAATACGTTGAAACCACTTATGCCTTTGGGCATACATACCTGGTCTTCTTACATGGAATGGTCGCCCTGATTTCGATACAACTCTCTCTCATACTTCAATAAACCCTTTCCTTACATATTCTCTCATAACAAAGACCTGTTCTAAGTTGTTTACAATGTAACCACTGCCATCATTTACTTTACCTTTGCAATTATTTCTATCATCACGATATAATATGTGACAACGTGTTTGTGTATATGGAGGAAGCAAAGCTTCTATCAGATGTGCAACTAGAAATAAGTGACTTACAAATATCATGCATCTGAAATACAAAGAATATAGAGATGAACTTCATGTATTTGAGATCCTCCTTCAGAGGCCTATCTCTGCTTCCACTCAGTTAATCAAATGCAGATAACTTCATGGACCCAATGATACCCAGAGCGATACAGAGGTGGGGGTAAAGAAGTCAGGACATCAGAGTAGCTGAGAGTTTCTGGGAAGTCTTGAGTATGCAAATTCAGATTTCACCTTGGCCTGGAAATATGCCAAGCACATTGGTAGAAGTCTGAAGATGTGACATGCCTGAGGATTGTGGGGAGAGTTATGGTGTATATACTCATAACATCACACATGTCAGATACATTAAAAAATATAGAAACAAAAATGAATAAATTGGGGTAAAAATCTTTCACTCTTCAATTAAGGAAAATATCTGTGTAGGCCAATTTTAAGGCACAGTATTTGTTTTAGAAACAGGCATCAAGACTGGTGGAGAAACTCAAAGTTTAGTTATGAATAGCTGTGAACCAAACACAAAACTGATTCTCAATAAAAGAAAATAGAATCAGGTTACAGTGAGAGCTTTTACTGCAGGAGCACTGTAATAGCTCAATTTGCTGGATACTACAAGTAAAATCACCAGGCAGCTGAACAGATGTGGCTATTTTATGTTCAGCTATGGCACACTCAAGACTTCCCTGGTGGTTCAGACGGTAAAGCGTCTGCCTACAATGTGGGAGACCCGGGTTCAATCCCTGGGTCGGGAAGATCTCCTGGAGAAGGGAATGGCAACCCACTCCAGTATTCTTGCCTCCCCCGCCCCCCACCCAAAAAAGGGGCTCAAAGAAATATTGCGCTTCCCTGGTGACTCAGAGGTTAAAGGGTCTGCCTGCAGTGCTGGAGATCCAGGTTTGGCCCCTGGGTCAGGAAGATCCCCTGGAGAAGGAAATGGCAACCCACTCCATTACTCCTGACTGGAGAATCCCATGGACGGAGGAGTCTGGTGGGCTTCAGTCCACGGGGTCAAAAAGAGTCGGGACACTTTATTATATACTGGAGAAGAGATGATGTCATTTGGAGCAAATCATAAGAGACAGCGCCCATACATTAAAAAGTTGTTGAAAGGGTAAAGAGAAGGGGTTGAATTTAGACAAAGATCTTGTTATTTTGACAACTGGCATATAGTATAGTCTGTTTTTGCTGATTTTCACCAGCTCTTGCTTCTGTTTGTCTTCCTAAATAAAATTAGAGGTGTTCTTGCAAGCAGAATTTAAGAAGGCTTCTGGTGAATTCTAGACTGTCACTGAGAAATGTGTCCCTCATCACAAATACCTGGAGTGGGGGAGGATCCAGAAGGCTGCCATGCCCACAGAATTGCTTTTCTGTGCCTGCAAGGAATGCTGGAGCAGTTCTACAAAGGAGGCCAGACAAGTGCTTACAAATGAGGCACAAGGTAGAGTTCCTAAGGGATCCAACTACTTATTTCTTCCCTCCTTACCCACCTGTCGTTTCTCCTCTGTTGACACTCTGCAGAAGGGAAGTGTGGAAGAATGTATTATTTGTTCATAATTTTTCCTTCTATTCTCTGTATTGTGCTGTAGTTTCACTAGGTAGATTACACTTCTCCATCCCATTGCCCTTGAAATTCGCCATATGACTTGCTCAGGCTAAGGGAAAATGGGCACAAGTGATCATTAATGAGTTCTGCACTGAGATATTAAAGGGCATTGCAAATTTCTGCCAAGGTCTTCTTGTATTTCTGTCATCTGCCATGAGAAGTGCATACCCCAGGAAGCTGCTGACTGCAAAATGAGACACATATGAGCAGACCTCAGTCTGATTCATAGCCTTAAGCAGAGCTGCCATAAGTGACCCACAGACACATGAGCAAGAACATCAGTGGTATCTTAGTCAACCAGTAAGATTTAGGGGTGGGGTGTTTGCTATGCAGAAGCATCATAGCTTTAGAGGAATAACACATGAGGGTAACAGCCATTTACTTGGGACACACTCTTTGCCAAGCACCACTAACATTAGCTCCTTTAAATCTACAAAATTTCCTTCTGAGATCTGCTAATGCTTCCATCTTTCATGAAACATCTGCTCAGAGAAGGCAAGGACTCATAGCTAACAAGTGGCTGAGCCAGAAACTCAAATTCACATGTACCCATGTTCAAATATTGCATTGGCCAAAAAGTTCATTTGGGTTTCATTTTGGGTGACATTTCATGGAAAAACCAGAATGAACTTTTTGGCCGACCCAATACAATGATTGTTCCATGGCTTTTTCCTATTTTTCCTGCAGTTGAAACCACAGGTGATAGCAACAACCACCACATAAAGCACAATTTCACTCTTTTATGAAGGGCACTTTCCCGGGTCTTTTTTCAACCCAATTCCTAATTGGGATACTTAAGTTCTGTTTAGCTCTGCTCTGGATTGAATCATAGCCCATGAGATTTGAAATGGTAAGTCTTCAGTTCGGAAAGTATTGTGCTTTAGAAACCACAAGAGGGCTTAAAATAGATTGGAATATTCTGAGGTTATAGGTAGGAGAGAAAATGTACCAGATAAAAACCAGTTGAGCCAGTGTTTTGAACTTTTCTTGACTAAACCAGACAGACTCCACAGAAACTACTCAGGATCCTCCCTGTGACCCCACTGCAAGAGACAACCATTCAGAAAGCACCGCCAGGATTGTTGCAGTGACACTGAGAAGGAAATATTTCCCGTCTCTGGCTGCCCATTAGAACCACTTGGAGACCTTGAGAAAGAAAAAATTCTGGGCCCTGCTGACAAACATAATCAACATTTCTGGGTGAGAAGCTGAGCATTTTTTTTTGGTGGGGGAAATGTGAATTTTTTAAAGTTCTCCAGGTAATTTTATTTTCTTTGACCACACTGAGTCATGTGCGGGATACTAGTTCCCAGATCAGGGGACAAACACTGGTCACTCAACCACCCCCGTCTACAGTGGAAGCTTAGAGTCCCAACCATTGGACCACCAGGGAAGTCCCCCCAGGTGAGTCTAATAGGCAGCCAGAGTTGTGACCCACTAAGCTACACTGGTGGAGAAGGCAATGGCAACCCACTCCAGTACTCTTGCCCGGAAAATCCCATGGACAGAGGAGCCTGGTAGGCTGCAGTCCATTGGGTCGCAAAGAGCTGGACACAACTGAGCAGCTAAACACAGTGCAAGCTGTAATAGAAGATGGGCTTCCCTGGTGGCTCAGTGGTAAAGAATCCACCTGCTAATGCAGGAGATGTGGGTTCCATCCCTGGGTGGGGAAGATCCCCTGGAAGGGGGCATGGCAACCCACCCCAGTATTCTTGGCTGGAGAATCCCATGGACAGAGGAGCCTGGTGGGCTGCAGTCCACAGGGTTGCAAAGAGACACGACGGAGCGACTCAACAACAACAACAAAAGCTAGAAGATGGACACGGAAAATGTATTTGCTGATTTGCTGATATTTAACATTAAAAGCCAATTCCAGCCAATGACTCACTCATGGAGACTGGAGTGTCAGCTTTGCATGTCTTTGAACTTCCTACCTACTCTCCTATCATCATTCTTTACCATTTCTCTTTCCTCCGTGGAATATTTACTGAATATATAGTTATTTAATGAAATCCACATCTATGTTAATTCCTAAAGTGGAGTTTTCCAAGGGCTAGACTGTAAAAGTTTATAGAGTTTGTAAAGAATTCACTAAAACTGTTATTTGCTAACTTAAAGAGGAGAGATGTCAGTGGCTTCATGGGCCAAATAAACAAAGCCCAGATTGTCATTTATAGTGATTGTATACATGGTTCATACTCTCCTAAGAATATTTTGGAGCACTGACATTCTAGTTTAATTTGCACCTACAAGTTCCCAAGGATTACCTGTGACTGGCATAGCCCGAGATGGAGACATGCATGCTATCTTGCTCCTGCATACAGAGACCCCTTGTGGCACTTATCTGACTGCCTCCCAGGATATGTGGGAAACTTTCTATTTCTTTTACAGTAAGATACACAACTCTCTTACTGCACTGGTGGCAACTGATTTTTTTTCGATGCATTTGAGTGAAAGTAATATCTAAGATTTATGGAGTATTGTCTATGTGCCAGCCACTATCCTTAGTGTTCTACATGCATTAACTCATTTAATCCTTAACTCTATGAGGTAGATGATCTAGTTATTGTCCTCATTTTACAGAAGAAAAAAACTGAGGCACAGAAAAATTAAGTAAGGTGTCTAAGGTCACACACCTATTAAAGGATGAAGCAGGAATTTGAACCCAGAAAGTCTAGTTCAAGAATCTGGATTTTGAGCCACTAGAAATACCACGGAGAAGGCAATGGCACCCCACTCCAGTATTCTTGCCTGGAAAATCCCATGGACGGACGAGCCTGGTAGGCTGCAGTCCATGGGGTTGCTAAGAGTAGGACACGACTGAGCGACTTTAGTTTCACTTTTCACTTTCATGCATTGGAGAAAGAAATGGCAACCCACTCCAGTGTTCTTGCCTGGAGAATCCCAGGGACGGGGGAGCCAAGTGAGCTTCCGTGTCTTGAAGCGACTTAGCAGCAGCAGCAGCAGCAGCGATACCACATCCCTTAGTAGGTAGGGAAGTGATCTGAGTACATTTTAGGAGAGGCTGTAGAGCAACCAGTAGTCTCATCACTGCTAGTGGAAGTGCAAACTGGTACAACCACAAAGAAACTGTTTGCTAACAGTTGATACCTACTATAGCTGAACACCTGCTTACCCTATGACCCCAGTAATTCCTGGGTACATATCCCAAAGCAGTGCATACCTGTGTTGATAAAAGGACATGAATTTGGGTGTTTGTAACAGCACTCAACTGGAAACTACCCAAAGGTCCATCAACAGGAAAGCAGATAAACACATTCTAGTGTATTTATATTGCTGTGCAGCAATGAGAAGAAACAATGTATCACTACACAGAGTAATAAGGAAGGCTCTCACAACAGAATGCAGACTCAGAGAAGTCAAGAAAAAAGAGAGCAGGCTATAAGTTTCTACTGTATAGAGTACAGAGGCAGGCAAAAGGAATCTCTGCTATTAGGGGTCAGGCTATTGGTTACCCAAGGGGGAGAAGCTGTGTCTGGAATGAGTATTTGGGGGAGGGGGCTTCTGGGGTTGTGGGTAAAGATTTATTTACTTACTTGCGCTATGTGGCTTGTGGGATCTAGTTCCCAGACCAGAGATGAAACCATGCCCCTGCAGTAGAAACACGGAGTCCTAACCACTGGACTGCTAGGGAAATCCCAAGTCCTCTCTATTGATCTGGTTTATTGGCCACAGCATGTTTCAAGTTCTGAAAGTTCAGTGAGCTTTACATTTAGGTTACATGCACTTTTTCTGTATGTACACTATTTATCAATAAAAAATTTGCAAGGGTACTGAAGTGAAAGTCAAGTGCAGTCACTCAGTTGTGCCCGACTCTTTGCGACCCCATGGATAGTAGCCTGCACCAAGCTCCTCAGTCCATGGGATTTTCCAGGCAAAGTGTCTGGAGTGGATTGCATTTCCTTCTCCAGGGGATCTTCCCAACCCAGGAAATCGAACCCAGGTCTCCCG